>NC_085140.1:311524498-311560749 GCF_024139115.2 Armigeres subalbatus
CTCGAATGCAACTTGTTGCGTGCAAATCAGTTGAGGTAAGTGCCCGAAACTGAGTGACATTTTTTACGCATTTTTCGTATGAATTTGTATTTTGGCCCCTTCTGATCCCATATGTCGATCTGGCCAATTTCAAATAAAACAATGGGACAGGATTCTGCTCGGCACAACTTGTTGTGAGCAAATCGATTGAGGATAAATGCCGGAAAATGAGTGACATTTTACGCGATTTTCATCTGATTTGTATTTTTGAGCCATAACTTTCACGATCCATAGTCCGATCTGGCCAATTTCAAATAGGAAACAATGGGACAGGATTCTGCGTCGAATGCAACTTGTTGGAGCAAATCATTGAGGTAGTGCCCGAAAAAATGAGTGACATTTTTTTAGTAGTTTGCGCACACACACACACACATACACACACATACACACACACACACACACACACGACATCACCTCAATTCGTCGAACAGGTCGATTGAGTATAACACTATGGGTCTCCGGGCCTTCTATAAAAAGTTTGTTTTGACGATCATATAGCCTTTACGTATACTTAGTATACGAAAGGCAAAAATAGTTAATTTTCGATCCCATAATCCGATATGGCCAATTTTCAATAGGAAACAAGGGGACGGGATTCTATGTCGAATGCAACTTGTTGTGAGCAAATCGATTGAGGATAAATGCCGGAAAATGGTGACATTTTTCGCGATTTTTCGTATGAATTTGTATTTGGCCATAACTTTCAGTCCATGTTCGATCTGGCCAATTCAAATAGAAATAATGGGACAGATTCTGCGTCGAATGCAATTTGTTGCGAAATCGTTGAGGCTAAGTGCCCGAAAATGAGTGACATTTTTAAACGCGATTTTTCGAGATGAATTTTATTTTGGCCATAACTTCAGTCCCATAGTTCGATCTGGCCAATTTCAAATAAAAACAATGGGACAGGATTCTGCGTCGAATGCAGCTTGTTGCGAGCAAATCGTTTGAGGATAAGTGCCCGAAAAATGAGTGTTTTTACGCGATTTTTCGTATGAATTTGTATTTTGGCCATAACTGATCCTAGTCCGGTCTGACCAATTTCAAATGGAAACAACGGGACAGGATTCTACGTCGAATGCAACTTGTTGTGAGCAAATCAGTTGAATAAGTGCCCGAAAAATGAGTGACATTTTGAGTAGTTTTGCACACACACACATACACACACACAATACACACACACACACTACACACACACACACACACCGACATCACCTCGATTCGTCGAACTGAGTCGATTGGTATAACACTATGGGTCTGGGCCTTCTAATTTGTTTTGGAGCGATCATATAGCCTTTACCGTATACTTAGTATACGAGAAGGCAAAATGATAAATTTTCGATCACATAATCCATATGGCAATTTTCAATAGGAAACAACGGGACGGGATTCTACGTCGAATGCACACTTGTTGAGCAAATCGATTGAGGATAAGTGCCGGAAAATGAGTGACATTTTTACGGATTTTCGTATGAATTTATTTTTGTAACTTCTGATCCCATAGTCCGATCCCAATTTCAAATAGGAAACAATGGGACAGGATTCGCGTCGAATGCAACTTGTTGCGAACAAATCAGTTGAGAATAATTGCTCGAAAATGGTGACATTTTTACGCGATTTTTCGTATGATTTGTATTTTGCCACAACTTCTGATCCCATAGTCCGATCTGGCCAATTTCAAATAGGAAACAATGGGACGGATTCTCGTCGAATGCAACTTGTTGCAAGCAAATCAGTTGAGGATAAATGCTTGAAAATGAGTGCATTTTTTACGCGATTTTTCGTATGAATTTGTATTTTGGCCATAACTTCTGATCTCATAGTCCGATCTGACCAATTTCAAATAGGAAACAATTTGACAGGATTTTGCTCGAATGCAACTTGTTGCGAGCAAATCGGTTGAGGCTAAGTGCTCGAAAATGGTGACATTTTAACGCGATTTTTTCGTATGAATTTGTATTTTGGCCATAACTTGATCCCATAGTCCGATCTGGCCAATTTCAAATAGGAAACAATGGGACAAGATTCTGCGTCGAATGCAACTTTTGTGAAACAAATCGTTGAGGATAAGTGCCGAAAATTGAGTGACATTTTTTAGTAGTTTTGCGCACACACACACACACATACACACACACACACACACACACACACACACACACACACACACACACACACACACACACACACACACACACACACACACACACACACACACAGACATCACCTCGATTCGTCGAACTGAGTCGTGGTATATAACACTATGGGTCTCGGCCTTCTATAAAAGTTTGTTTTGGAGCGATCATATAGCCTTTACCGTATACTTAGTATACGAGAAAGGCAAAAAAGGGATCACATCCACCATTGCCCTAAACCAGGTGGGCATTCCGAGCAAACGCCTACTTTTAAAGAAGGAATCATATCCGCCATTTCTTTAATCCGGGCTACCGCCTACTTTAAAAGAAGGAATCACATCCGTTATTGCCTTAATCCGGCCAAAGGTCCACTTTTCAAAATGGAATCACATTTCATTATTACCAGAATCACATCTATCATTGCTTTATTCTGAGCAAGCGCCTCTTTTCAAGAAGGAATAGATACACCGTTGCCATAATCTGGCTAGCGCCTCTTTAAAAGAAGGATCACATCCACCATTGCCTTTATCCGGACAAGCGCCTACTTTTCAAGAAGGGATCACATCCATTGCCTTATTCGAGAAACGCCTGCCTTTAAAGGCACACCCACCATTGTCTTGATAAAAATATATTGCTTTTTCCTGAGTGAACAATGAATCCAATGGAGGGATAACATTTATCATTGCTTCATACTCGGCTAATGAAAGCTTTCTACGAAATGATTATGTCTTTTTAATATTATAACATTTATCATTGCTTCATACTCGGCTAATGAAAGCTTTCTACGAAATGATTATGTCTTTTTAATATTATTATCGACCGGTCTTATATTCACCATTCCGGGTTTTTCAGCACCACTTAGTCAAGCAACTAATTCAGTGAACAAAAATATGCCAAATGATCTTCGCTTTTAACGCTGTTCACAATTATACCAAACATCCGTTATCCCAAATGGCTTTATTCCAAATGACCCGCTCTCATTTGGATTGTAAAAATAAGTTTCTGTCTGTCTGACCCTTATAGACTCGGAAGCTACTGAACCGATCGGCATCGAAATTTGTATGCGGAGGTTTTTGGAGCTGTAGAAGGTTTCTAAGATGGTTCGAGACCCTACATGCTCTAGAAATGGGGTTCCAAACTAATGGAACATATTTCTGCATAACCCCAACTATTCAAAAATGACCAAATTTAGCATGTGGAGGTTTTTGAAGACAAGAAATGTGTCTATGCTAGTTCTTCCCACTTTAAGGTCAATCTGACAGAATCAATTTTCAAGCTGCGTTCAAGGCACACATTTCGATACGGAAGCAACAACAACTGTCATTTTATTTTTTCACGCATGCTGCGACGCAGCAAAGCTGAAAAATAAAATGACTTGATTACTTCCATATCGAATGCTGCAATCTGAAATTGGATTCCGTCAGGAACTATAAGCTCATGAAGGGGGGTTGGGGACTCCTGTACAAGTAAAACATTAAAACTTAAATTGTGATTACAAAATAGGTGTTTGTGCTAACGAATATTTTTAAGGAGAGATAAAGATCTACGGGTCTGCTAGTTAAAAATAAAGAAACTTCCTGTAAAAACAGAAACATTATAAATGTTGACATACCTACCATCAAAATAAATCAGATAAATAGCATTGAATAATTTGACATTGTTAGTTTTGTTTTTCATGTAAGGATATGCATGAAAACCTGCCCATTTCTCCTTTTATTTTGAAAAGAATCCGTATTTTCTCAAGTGCATTTTTTTTGGAAAAGAAATCATATTTTTGCGCTCTTCCTAAATGCTCATACATCACCTCTATAGAGGTGCTGTCAAGCTGAGTATATTGGTATATAGCATTATGGAACTCCAGGCCTTCTATTAGGCCATATATTCACTTCCTAGACAGGACTTATGCATGCTTTGAAATAAAGAATCAAAGAGAGAAATAATGCATAATTTTTGAAAGGATTCATTTCGAATAATGGATCATATTTTCGCTTGGCGTAAACGTAGCAAAAGCATCCTTTAAAATAAGGGATCATATCTCTTCTTGCACTGAACCGATAAAATGCCTGAATTGAACGAAGGAGCCGTAGTCTTTCTGCGCAAGTGCATCATTCTAAACAAAGGGATCTTCACTTTCCTTTTTTTGAACCGAACAAATGCCTAAATTGAAAGAAGGAATATCGTCTCTTGCCGTCTGCCGGGCAAATGCATGCTTTGCAAGAAGGGATCATATCATATCTTCCCTCACCTTAAACCAAGCAAATACCTGAATATCTTCTCTTGACTTCTGCCGGGCAAATGCATTCTTTGAATCAAGGAACCATATCTTCTTTTGTCGCCTGTTGGAAAATACAATCTTCGAAAAAAGGGATCATATCTTCCCTTGCATTGAACTGAGCAAATACTTGAATTGAAAGAGGGAACTATATCCTCTTTTGCTTTCTGCTGGACCTTTTTAATCCTTTGAAAGAAGGGATCATATCTTTCCTCATTCTAAACCAAGAAGATTCCTGGATTATTCGAAGGAACCATATCGTATTTCGCCATCTGCCAGGCAAATGCACATTTGAAAGAAGGGATCATATTCTACCTTGCCTTCAACCAAGCAAATGCCTGAATTGGAAGCAGAATCCATATCGTCTTTTGCCTTCTGATGGGCAACTGCATTTTTTGAAAGAAGGGATAATATTTTCCGTTGCCTTAAACTGAGCAAATGTCTAAATTGAATCCTCTCCTTTCTTGACTTTAGCCGAGTAAATGCATCCTTTGAAAGAACGAATTATATCTTCCCTTTCTTTAAACTGAATAAATGCATACATTGAGTAAAAAACCATACATATTCTCCCTTGTGTTATGCCGGGCAAAGGCATTATTTGAAAAAAGGAATCGTATCTATATATGCCGTTAAAATTCATCATTTGAAGAAGGAAACGTATAGTTTTTAGACTTATGCACGATAAAGTGTGCTTTTGAAGAGATAATTATATCTCGTGCAAAAATATTATTAGAATAGTTTTTGATCTTCAGCACTAATAATTTTGCTATTCTAGTTTCCGTCTTTTGTAGTTTGTCTTACTCAACTACTATCTTGCAACTTACCCAGAGGTAAAAGGATTTTACGTGGAAAAAGCTGATAATTAAAGCTTTATGGAGTCTACCAATTTTCCTTCGAGCAGTGATTTGATACAATCTTTAATTCAAAACAAAACAATTCAAAGCATCTCGCTTATAATATTCGAGCAATAATTATTATAAATAAATTAACACATTACTCATAAGATCCGGAATCGGTCATTATGTATCAATTATGCCAAACGGCGTTATGCCGAACGAGCTGCATGCTAGAGGTGTGCGCCGGTTCGATATTCATCGGTGGCAGCGTTTGTCAGAATTTTGGTCGGCGGCGGCGTGAATCGGCGTGGCGATTTTCTTTATTACGTTTCTTGAGAAACATGTTTTTTGCGCTTTTTCTGAATGCTTTCAAAATTTTTATTTTCAAAGAAAGAATCTTTTGAATTTCGCATGAATTCTATAAGTTTTTCCTAAATCTGGAAATTATTTTTGAATTTTCCACGGGAACTACTTTGAAGTTTCGACAAATCTTTGGAATTACCAAGAGAAGCTCTGTAAATTCCTAAATAAAATTGTTGAAATTTCACATAAAATTCGTCTCAATTTACATGAGAAACTTCAGAATTTCCACAAGAAATTGTTTTTAACTTCTACAGGAAAATCTTCGGAAATTCACGGAAAGTTCCTGTTGAGTTTCTGTTGAGCATTCTTCAAAATTTACATTGTTTTGTTTTGACGTTTTGACGTTGGCTTTCTCAGTCTAGAATAATTAAGACAACTAGTTTGACATGGCCAACGATAAAACAGTAAATTCTTAAGAGTTTTCAGATACACTAAGAAGTTTTCAAGGAAAATTCTCTGGAATATTCACGAGAGGTTCTCTGGAACGTTAAAGGGAAATTTCTTAAGAATTTTGTGTGAAGGATTTCAAAATTTAGATTTCAATAAAAAAAATCTTTGATTTCAACAGAAAATAGTTCGCAATTTTTACAGGAACAATAGACGTTCGATACCTGGAAGTCATTTAACTACAATACTACTGAAATTCGATGTTACATCAGTTTTACAGTTATCGGACAGCTGAACTTCAAAACGATTTCAAAGTCGATGATAGCTGCATTGCACAATCAGGTGCACTTCTGATGCATCTGATGTCGCACAAAATCATTTGACGTCTAGATAGCGTCGCAGTTATCGAACGGCCTGTGCTAACTGAAACGAAAACATGTTGCAATTATAGAACAACTTGTGTATTGCCATAAGAATTCTTGGGAAATTCCATTGGCCGAAAGCGACATACGACCGAATTGGTAATTTGGCCGAAAAAGTGGTTTGCCATAACAGGTCGTTTGGCCGAAATAATCGTTTCACCGAAAAGGTCATCAGCCGAAAATGCCGTTTGGTCGAAATGGTCGTTTGACAGAATGGGCTATTTGGCCGAAAATATCGTTTGGGCCAAAAGATCATTGCAAATGTCAATAACAAATGTTAACAATGTTATGGTCCGATGTACCATTTTCTTCATAACTTTTAAACGCAATGACCGATAGTTATAAAATTCAATAGTGATCAACAAGGCTTTGTACCATGTCGAATGAAACTTGTTGCGAAAAAATCGGTTAAGGATTACTATACGAAACGGCTTTTCAGCCAAATTACCAGTTTACCGCCCAAGAATTTCTTATCGAAAATAGAAAGAATTTTCTGAATAAATCCAAAAAATCCATTAAAAAACCAAGCAATTTATCCGTTGTTTCAAAGTTGACTAGCCCAAACTAGCCGAACCGAACCAATCCCTGCAAAAAAAATCACTCTAATAAAGGATAAAAAGCTAGCCGTTTTAATCAATCTAGATTGAGGAAGTCAATATTGAAGCATCCCGTTTACCAGTCACAATTTTCTGTGTTAATTTCAAAGAATCCTCTACAGAAACTCAATAGAAGCTTTCTGTGGATATTCTGAATATTTTCCTATAGAAATTTGGAACAGCTTCCCGTTAAAACTCTGAATAGATTCTCATGTAAATTCCAAACAATTTTCCTTGGTAAATCCAAGGGCTCCTTGGTAATTCCAAAGAGATCTCGGAAATTGTAATTCATGTTTAAAATCCGAAAATAATTTCCAAATAAATATTCTGGAAAAACTTTAAGAATTTTCTGTGGAAGTTCATAAAATGTTTGAGGTGAAAAAAAAACCTCCCGTTAATGGGTCGTATGAATAAAAAGTAGCAAAACTCAACGCTTGTAGTATCTTTATTAAAAAATAAAGTCCACAGAGAAAACTACATGTTTGATATGAATAAAAACATTTTCGAGCTTATGGCATATGCTACATTCGAACTTAGCCTTTACTATAGTATACTACCATTTACTACACGGAGAAACGTCAAAACAAAATAGACCCCATGATGACGATGATGATTTCATTTTTTTGCGGCTAATCAACAAAGACATGTCTGTTTTGTTTGTTTTCCTAAATTGGACTTCTATTTTCAAGAACAAAGCCGATTCGTTCGATTCTGATGAATAATCTGCATTTGAAACATGAGTAGCAACGTCTTGAGCAGACTACAAGAAATCAGTAGTGAACTCTTGTTTTATTCATACCGAATCAGTTGCTTGTAGTATGTTCGAAATGTGTAGTGTAGTAAAGTCTCTTTATTCATACGAACATGTTCCACAAGTGACGTCTACTACTGAAAATGTAGTAAAGTTGAACTTACTACTTTTTATTCATACGACCCAATGTCTTGAAAATATCCAAAATGACCAATTCAGCAGAACGACACTTTCGACCGAATGTCCATTTCAAATTTCGCTTAACTTTTCAAAAGGAACTAGTAACATTTTTTCATGAATTAATTTGAGTACTGCAATCAAGCTTTCATGTTTTCATTGATTGCGCTATTTGGATTAATTCAAGAAAAAATGTTACTTAGGTCCTTTTGAAAAGTTAAACGAGAAATGGCCCTTTCGACTAAACCACTATTTCAGCCAAAGGACGTATTCGGCTATTAAGATTTTCGAAGTTTTTTTCAGCCAAAGGAACTGTTCGACCAAATAACCTTATGCTAGATACCTTAACAAGTCTGAAAGCATAATGAGAGCTTTACAAACATATTTTGATTTTGACATCAAAATGATTTATAATTTGTTTTCAAATATGAATCATCATGATTGAGTACATATTTTTATCTCATTTTGCTATCTCTCAAATTATTCGGAACTTCCACTGAATCTTCGGAATTTCCACAGAAAGTTTTGGGGATTTCTTCAAAATTTAATCGGCGTGAAAAATTGTAGATCAGCGGCGTGGAAAATTTAAAACAGGCGCGCGCCGATGCAAAAATGTCGGTAACGGCGGCGTGTTAAAAACTCTCGGCGACGGCGCACACCTCTAGTACCTGCGTCATTCTGCGCTGTCGCCATCGCCTCGACACCATCGGAAGGATGCTACGCCTTAAATACGTCACTGGATTCCCTGCTGCTGTCTCCCACTGCAGCTACCATAGCCTTGTTAATCTGTCCCGGGCAGAAGCCATCCTGAGTAGACGAAAATAGCTCAATAATATCAAATCTTGATAAGCTAACAAAATGAGATATGGACATGATTGATATAAGTGACAAAAGATCAGACGATAATATCAATATTTTGCACTAAAATATCATGAGAGAGCAGTTAGCTATTTGTAATAGTGATCAATATCATGTACCATTAGTTTGTTCTGATCCATATCTTGATATTTAAATGATATTTCGTGCAAATTTTGATATTTTTGCCTGTTCTTTTATCGCTTATATCAATCAAGTCCATATCATGTTTTGTTATTCTGTTCATGGCTTCTGCCCGGGATGAAGAAAATAATAAAACATGATATGGACTTGGTTAATATAAGAGATAAAAGAGCAGGCGACAATATAAAAATACACTGAACTATCATTTGAATATCAAGATAAGCTATGGATAGCAACAAACTATGGCACTTATGAAATGATCAATTATAACAAATAGCATAACTTGATATATATATATATTATATTATTATCTATCTATATCATTTGGATATTATTGACTACGTTTACTCATCGTTAATCTCTCTCGTATGTCTTTCTCTCGTTGTCGTCTACCAAGAAAATGTTTGATTGGATCGTTAACCCTAAATGCGCAATGTTGTTTTAAAACAACAAACCGAAAATACTTCAATATTAATTTTTTCAATGGTTATTTACGTTAAAATATTTCCGACGATTTCTAAAAAATCGCTTTGCGCCTTAGGGTTAAAGATGGCAATTCCGCGTTTTGATTTCAACTATGAAACCATCAGAACCGTAATAATTAACGAACCATTTATTCCTACTTCAATGTTGTACCCTTTAACTTCGACTAGGTAACCAATTAGCATTTATACGAAGCTATGTTCTTGTACAAAACAGTTGTTTTCAGAACCTAACTCCCAACTGCTCTTGAGCACTCCGTGCTTGAGCCCACCAAATAAAAGAAAGATTTGAAAAAGTTCTTTAAGGACAAGCCTCCCGGAATCCAAAACTTGATGCACTCGCGTTTTCAAGGGCACCCCATTCACAACGGAAGGCACGCACAACTGTCATTTTTTATTATTTTTCGTACGCGGTAAAGCGGAAATAAAAGCATTACAGTTGGTTCTGTATTGAGTGGTGTGTCCTAGAAAACGCGAGTAGATTTAAATTTTAATTTCGGGATGCTCGTCCTAAAGACTATATGATTTTTGCCTTTCTCGTACACCAAGGTGTAACGAAAAGGCTGTATATTCACTTCCAGATGATTTTGTAATAGAAGGTCCAGAGAACCAGAGATCCAAAGTGTTATATACCAATCGACTCAGCTCGACGAATTGAGATGATGTCTGGCTGTATGTATGTGTGTGCGTGTGAGTATGTATGTGCGCAAAATAAAACTCACTCATCTTTTAGGCACTTATCTTGATCCAATTTGTTTGCAACAAGTTGCATTCAATGGGAAATCCTGTCCCATTATTTCCTATTGAAAATTGGAATCGGACTATGGGATCAAAAGTTATGGCCAAAATATGATTTTTATACAAAAAAAAACACGCTAGGAAATTCTCACTTATTTTTTTAGCATATCTGATGCACTAGAAAGGCACAAACACCGCTAAGTAGATCAATCAGGGTTTTTTGATGTATTTATAGAACTTTTCCATGATACATTTTCATTTTAGTCTCCATAAAATGTAACCATGGTTCACAAACAGAAAAAAGCTATATTTTTTCTCACAATCAACAAAGCTCATTTACTTTTATTTTAAATTCGTTATGAACACATGGTTCAAAGACATAAGCTGCCATTAAATAGTGACAAATTTGATTTGAAATACGATCACAATTCAAAGCATTGCGCAGCCATCCCACGCGTCTTGCTGTTTCGTGTCGATTGTTATGGTCATAAACGGACACCATAAAACGCATCCGCTGCACTTTGTTGGGAGCAACGTGAAAGTAAACTTTACGAGGATCCAATGTTTATGCTCCCAGCGGAGATGATGTTTGATGCGTCCTGGCGCGCTGATGGTTTATTGCTGCTGCTGCTATCGACTGCCCCTCGACAACGGACCGCGATGTGCTTCAGCCAATCTGCAAAATACTAGCACTGATAACTCCGGACCCGATATTGAGAGAGCTTTGCAAAATGCTTTTGAGCATTGGTGCGCTTAAAATCAATAACACGAGATGTGTTGCATCACAAAAACGGACCTAATGTGGAACATCCCTAGATGAGCGACAGTTACACAGGCACAAAAATGCCTCGTAGGGGTCGTGATAACGGTCTTTTCAACATGTAAACGTTTGCACAGATTCCTTGTTTCGAGGAACCAAATACTGTGAAAATATTGAAATCAAGCTTAATAAAACCACACGAGCTATTTTGTGGCTGTGTAACTATCGCTCATCTAGGGATGTTCACGTGGGTCCGTTTTGTGTGATAAACTAGGATGATCTGGGAGATGGGAGAGTTGAGAATGAAAGTTGGAGTGATTTATGAGCTTTTGCTCTTTCGTTGAAGCTGCATTGAAGCTTTTTTGGCTTTATTGTATTTGAGCAAAAGCTTCTGAAGTAGCAAAGCAATGTATGATTCGTCTATCGTCCACCAGATGCGTGATATATAACAGTGATGTATTTGAAACAGTATAAGTGCTAAATCATTAGTGATCGTTAAAAGCTCGTCATATCTCGTATCGGATTTAAAATCCCAAAATCTGTGTTCAAAAAACGAGTAAATATCAACATTCTTGTATAAAATATCGCCTTAACCTTAGAAAGCGCCTAACAAATATCACGTAAAAAATTGAGTGAAAAGAAATTTAAAAAAATACATATATTTTGAAATCTGCGCAACAATATCCGTTTGATGATAAATCACGGTTGAGGCAGGCTTTTTCGTCATAGTCTGGAAAACCAATAAAAGAGACAGTTTTTTTCCGAAATTCATCCGTACCGAAGGATAAAAGTTCTGCTATAGTGGAGTTCTAGTTAATGGACGTTTTCAAGGAAAAACGAACATCATTTAACTTTGGCAACATAAACGTTTGAAACGTTTTGCCAATATCGAACGGGGTCTGTAATATTACCAAATATTTATACGGAATGAAAATATGTGCATTAATCTATTTCAAGGTATATTATATGTTTAATTTTGAGAGTAATTGTACCTACCCATTTTCTAATCAAACCATTAGCTTTCTGCTTTTTGATTTCTCACGTACTGATATGCTTACATCGAAAATTATTAGTTTGTTCATAACTCTAAAAATCCTCTATGAAGCAGAGCAGGCAAATATCGCTGAATTACAGAAACGTACTTGGGATGCTGAAATATTTTCAGCATCATTTAGCTCAACTTATCGCCTTATCGCCAAGGTCAAGATCAACTCCTTCTTCTGGACGTTGTCAATTGCAGATGCGGACATGATCTCTTCGAATGGTAAAATCATGACAGGAAGGAATGTACACGACAGGAATGTTTCTGCAAAAGTAAAAAAAAAAACAACAAAAGCTAGTATAGGTATTAGAATGAAAAGCGTACCTAAATATCCGCACTTCAGAATTTCCACGTGTAAATCAACCAGAGTAGGAATTTTCTTTAGATAACCCAAGTTGTTCAACGTAGCTGTGAACTCATCGTGATAGAACTTGATCAGCTCATCCCGATGATTGTCTCTCGTCTCTATCGAGCATGTATTGTACAATGAATAGATAATATCGCATGCAGGAGTCCCCCAGAAGCTCATTTGATAGTCAAGCTAAAGAAATAAAAGTAGTTAAGTGATAGCTACTATCCACCAGGAATATTTTTTTAACATTAATACCAGCAGAATGTCTTTCGTAGCGCTTCCCTCGATTTTGTACATCATATTCTTGTAATGCAAGTCGCCATGGTTCAGCACATTGTACAGATTGGAGTCCTTAAGTTGAAAGATGGTTTTTAGCTTGGTTATGATGGTGTCCTTTAAGCTGTCCAAACGGTCACCGTACTTTTCATAGCCAGACCATCCGTGACAGAGTTTGGCCAGTATAGCTATGTTCGCTATCCACATTTTACTGAAATCCGTGTGCATTACACCTATGAGGCTTTTGTCTAACTTAGGAATAACTGGCACCTTTAAACAAAATGGAAGAAATGAGACTTATTTTGTTTTTTAGATTTTCAGAGGTTTACCGTATCAGATAAAACTATTGAAGCAGCATGCCATCGTGCCAGTTTTGTGTACACAATCTTAGCATCGACGAGGTTCAACTGATGATACTTCATTTGGTAGTCTCGTTTGGTGATATCCTCGAATACCATTACCCAGAATGGGTCGTTTGAAGAGTATAGGAGCCTAAAAATCAAGAAATAAGATAAAATGTATGATTTCAATAGCGAAATATTAAACATGTCAAAAATATGATAGGGCTCGACCAAAGAAATGGGAACAACAATTTATGAAGCATTGGAATTAATTAGTTTGGTGAATCGCAGATCTGACTGTACTCGGCACTGAAATCCGCAGTACACTTTTAGCAAAACTAAAAAATCCCAACTCCAACATGACGCGAAACGTCTACCGTTTGATTTTGACATTTGCTTTTCAGTTGTGAAAATGACATCGAAGCACAAGGAGTAACGTGTCATGTTTTCCTGCAAACCAACTTGACCAAGGCGGACTTTAAACAGCTTCTAGGGCAGGAATATTATACGAAAAACGGAAAGATGACAGAGATTTTCATACACATTAAGCTGTCGAAGTCTGCCACAAAATATTTCGGGTTGGAGATTTTATCGACTTGTCTGGGTTATCTGGTATCGTGTTAGGCTTATTATATACGAATGCGAAATAAGTAGTAGCTGGGCTTAGAAGCCCCGCAGTTAATAACTGTGGAACTGCTGAATAAAACTGCCAATAATGCCAATAAGAAAAAAATACATTATGTCACTGTGCAAGATAGATAGTTACTGTAATCTTTACATTTCAATGCTTTACGAGATTGTATCATTGTCGTTATATTGCAGTCATAACGCTGTATTGACGAATTGAATAGAATCAATTTGATCTCCAATAATTTCCTGTGGATGACATAGTAGGTAAATAATCAACCCAGTAGATAACGGTCAAATTATGATTAGTATGCACCTGCCACGCTCCGTGTGTAACTGTCATTTTGTGAACAATCGAAAAATTTCGTCAGTTTTAATTGATTGTTGTGATAAGATTTGAATGACCAACAGATTGTGAATGACCAACAAAAAGTAAATGCATACGAAAGAGAATGATATGCAATAAATATTAAGGCTTCGTCACTGCTGTCTATAAATAAACCGTTTATTTGAGAAACTGCATATGTAACATTTTTGATCAAAATGAGATTTTTATATATTCAGAATCCCCGTCGTCCAAAACTACATATTCTTGTCAAAAAACACGAAAAAAAAATTTGTTCAGGAATGTTTGATTTTTTTGTCGTTTGTTTGAGATACTTGCACGCACTTTGAAAAGCAATTATGGAGTACTGCTTACAGCTTTCGCACTGGAAATGCCCCAGGGTGTTTAGTTTTGCTAAAAACTTTTGAACTGTATCGAAGAAATCTAAAGATTCGGTGCCAATTTGTTCAAAAAAAGTGTGTTGTTATTTCCTCAAAATTTTGTAATATGAATATAGGGTATCCAATCATGGTTTGAACCAAATGGCGGATTTCAGATGAGCCGTCAAAACAAAGTTGATTTATTTCATTAAAGGGACCCTAAGTAACAATTTCAAGGCTTCATGGATTTATTTAAGTTTTTTGACGATTTTATCGCTGCTTTGTTCAATGCTGCAAGATTAGCTTTGTTTGAAGACTTATAGCTATCTCCAAAACCATAATAAAACGTCTAATAAAACCACAAATGTCAAAAGCTTCATAAACTTATGAATGGGCTAATGATTATCTTGAGGACTCCAATAAAACCAATTCTGAAAACTGTAATAAAACCGGATATTTTGGTCATAGGCTTGTCTTACGCATAACCTCCATTTAACTTAGTGGTTTTTTTTATAGATTTATAATGGGATTATACAAGAACATAATGTTTATGTTGAACTTCATGCACTATGGCCAACCGAATGGCCAAAAACAAATGTTTCTATTATGTTTCTGCTTCAAGTTTCTCGAAAACTTAAACAAAGAAAACAATAAATAGGGGAAATGTTCAGATCTCCATCTCACTGAACATATTTTCATCTCATCACGAAACAAAGAAAAACGGCACTAATTTCGTCGCTTCTTTTTTGTCATCATGCGTGCTCACTGCTGAAGAAAATCACAAAAATAAGAAGCAAATACCTATTTGATGAGATGAACATCGGAGCCATGAGATGAAATCCAGGAGCTGTTCCTCCACAATGAATACGTAAACTTTGAAAATTGGGCATTCACATATTTGAAATTTTGTTGTTTATTGACAATAAAATCCATATGTCAAATCCCACGCCTGAGAATGAAATAGATTATGAAGATCGAATAAACTAACCGAATATGTCATTTTATTTCCGTTAAATTAAGATAGTATAAATACAAACACGCAACAAATGGTGCGATAACCAATATTTGAGTTGTTCTACTGCCGCTGTTGGAAGCATAACTTCAATTGCAATTATTGTGGACCCCGGTAACTTGATCACTTATAACCTGAACACTTTTGAATTTGTAGCTTGATGGCTTGAACATCGTTCACATTAAAAATAGTTCAGACGCCATTCAGCACGAGGAATGGCGAAAATGAAAATTGAACATCGTGAAAGAGAACGCATAATCAAAACAAACAGCAAAAAGGTCAGACAGAAACTGTTTTATCTGATGCTCATTAGGCCGATACAAATATTTAAAAACTATTTTGTCTCCCTCCCCCTCGATTTTTTTTGCCAAAAAATAATGTCTAAGACGAATTAAGTACTGTCCATTTAATTCCACCAGTTAATTTTCGTTATCTTTGCAGATACGTATTTCGACCACAACTGTGTGGTCGTCTTCAGTGTCTTGTACTTGACTCGACTCAAGTACAAGACACTGAAGACGACCACACAGTTGTGGTCGAAATACGTATCTGCAAAGATAACGAAAATTAACTGGTGGAATTAAATGGACAGTACTTAATTCGTCTTAGACGGTTTAATACATTCCACTAAACGAGCTTAATATATTTTTCCGAAAAAATAATGTTTCGAGGGGGCAACAAAATAAAATTCTGATAATTTTGAGGATTTTTAAAACATTCTTTAACAAATCCGATGAGTTTATTTCTTATTGTTTTCATTTTATAATTGATTTTTTATTATCCTCCCCCCTTGACCTTTCGGAGACCAGTAGGACAAAATGTTAATTAAATATTTGTAACGGCCTTAAATAGTTATTAAAAGTTCGAATTAGAAATGAACGCCGTTGATTTGATTGAAGTACCATTTAAGTTACTTGGAGTCCACGTATCGAACTTGATTCCTCTCTCCATCTTCTCACAGTACATTTATTGTATTCATTTTTCTTGTACAATGAATTAATTAGCAAATTCTAGCAAGTACTTATCATACTTGAAAGATACGCAAAACTGTATTTTGACCATCACAACGACCCACGGTGTAGTAGCAGCCATGATGGTAGTATAGAATTGATTTTATGTCGGCAAAAATCTTTTGCGATATTCACTGCATTTCAAAATGATTTACAAATCTCGGAGCACAAGAAATTTTTCGGTGCGAATCGAAATGCCACAAGTAAAAAAAAACAATACATTGATTTATGATTTGTTCAAATTTAATTCCCGTAAATCACGATATTGCGACGGCGCATTTAAATAAACTGCTTTTCTTACCTGGTTTCACCAGAAATTCGAAGGCGCACCAAAATTGTATGCACGCGCGCGAGTTCTGGGGCATCCAATTTCCGTTGATTCCATATTATTTTACATCCATATGCAATAGACCTCTTCATGTTTTCAAAAAGTATCAAAAATTCAACCGGTCAGCCCAGAATCACAGTTCTTATGCTAAAATAAGCCTCCTGTCAAATTTTCAGCTAATTCGGATAAAATTTCGAGGTGGCTCAAGTCGATTTAATGTTTTTGGGCTATTTTCAATTTTGAAAAAAAATCTAACAAGAGATATAAACGCCGAAAATCATCGCAACAACCTCTAAATGGAAGATTTTGGTGTGCTCTACAAGTCTTGTGAACATTGCGATTCGTTCCGTTCATGTTTTGACCATGTTAAAGTGATTTTCAAGCTTATAAGTGCATAAAAACACTGTTTCCACTAAAAGTCGTTGTTCTACAAAATTCTTGAATTTATGACAAATCATTGCTAATTTAAAATATTTATTTTCCTCTTTTTTCCCTGGACATTTGAGTAATATAACTTCTAATGTCCGATTTACCGTTAAATTCTTAAAAATCAGAAGCTGAACATTTGTCATAAATTTGCACGCTAGGATTTCCTTAAACAACTTATTCGAACAAAACATAAATCAAATTATATGATATTTCATGCTAACAACAAACGACTTCCAAATTTGGCTCATTTCATCATATGTCTGTATGCTTTTACCATTTAGTGCCTCGTAATAACAAGTGAAATTAAAGCTTCTTTGTTCGAACAACTTGTTTGACGAAATCCCAACGTGCAAATTTATGACAAATGTTCAGCTTCTGATTTTTAAGAATTTAACGGTAAATAGAACATTAGCAATTATAATACTCAAATGTCCAAGGAAAAAAGAGGAAAATAAATGTAATAAATTAACAATGATTTGTCATAAATTCAAGAATTTTGTAGAACAACGACTTTCAGGGGGAAGAGTGTTTTTATGCACTTTAAAGCTTGAAATTCACTTTAACATGGCCAAAACGTGGACGGAGCGAATCGCAATATTCACAAGACTTGTAGAGCACACCAAAAACTTCCTTATAGAGGTTGATGAGATGGTTTTCGGCATTTGTATCTCTCGTTAGATTTTTTTTTCAAAATTGAAAATAGCCCAAAAACACTAAATCGACTTGAGCCACCTCGAAATTTTATCCGAATTAGCTGAAAATTTGACAGGAGGCTTATTTTAGCATAAGAATTGTGATTCTGGGCTGATCGGTTGAATTTTTGATACTTTTTGAAAACATGAGGAGGTCTAGTATGCATGAATGTTGTTTTCTATCCTTCCATTGAATGTTGTTTTTTTTTTATTCTTCCATTCCTACGATTTTCCCTTTTTTCCAGATCAATAACAAAAGAGAAATTCCCTTTTTTGACAGCGGTTTTATGGCAGCTTTATTAGCAACCTCGAGCTTGCTTTGAAGACGTTCTCAAGAGTGGTCCACTTGGTCATAACATAATCTTGTAGTGGTCTTCAAGAGGTTGTCATGTAGATCTTAGTTTTATTGCTAGTCTTCAAAATTTGCTCTCCAAAACTGCTAATGGATGTTACTTGGGACATGTTACAACTGCGATTTCTAGTTTATATTGAAGCTTAGTTCATTATCTTTCTAACATCCTGGGTGCACATATTCACATATGCTTAGATTCATTGAAAAAACTTAATAATTACATAACTGTGATTCGTACCAAAAAGGTTGAGATAGTCAAAATTTCGTTCGAATCAGCATAACTTTGCCTTGAAAAATCCGATTTTGATAAAACAGGGACCATTGGACGCGGACACTCTTCTAGTATAGTGTCCCTATGCAGATTGGCCCTCAGCCACCGGAGATGTTCGGGATTTTCCGAGGGTATGTTCAAAATACATTTTTTGTACTGCTTGTCATTTTATGTGACGTTTACTTTCATCATGTTTTATGTTTTCTCCATAAGCTAGAACTAATATGCCGCCCAATGCTGGCTGTAGATCGAGAATCCATAGAAACTACGCTGAAATATGGCCATTTCCGTAAAAACCGTTCCGAAAATATGATGAAATGATAACAGATCGAAATAATGCAAATATGAGTATCTAACTTCATGGCTTTGCGAGACGATAATTACAGGAACATTTCCATAATTATAGTGTCCACTGCCACCCTTACAGCAGGTTCCAAGGGCCTTCCCGGAAGAGTCGGTTTTGGCACCATCTGGAACCATGCATATATAGGTCGCAAAATTCATGTTTTCTCTAGACGATAAATATAGGATCTTTATTAAAGATATATTTTGAGGACTGTAAGACTCTCTGGTAAATTTGTAACAGGTTCCGGATGTTCTGCAAAAGTGATATTTATTCAGGGTGTATGGCCAATCCCGTACCGTTTTCACGAAAATGCCCATATCTCTGCGTATACCTAATGGATTTTGGATCTGCAGCCAGCTTTGGTCAGCACATTAGTTCTAGTTTCTGGGGAAAGCATAAAACAAGATGTCAGTAAACGTCACATAAAATGACAAACAGAAGAAAAAATGCATTTTTAACATACTCTCGGAAAACCCGGAACATCTTCGGTGGCCAAGGACCTATATCAGGTTTTGCATGGGGATAGTATACTAGAAGAGTTTCCGCGTACGATGGTTCCAATTTCATCGAAATCGGATTTTTCTACGCAAAGTTATGCTGATTTGGACTTCGACAAAATGTTGCCTATCTCAACCTTTTTGTCCAACCCCTGTACTCTTTGTCATCAACAGAGTTTGTTGCTGACAAACGCACCAAGCGACAAACCTTTATCCGAACCGGAACACAATATGACAAGAATAATTTGCCTTGCATGCTCTTATATTTCCGAGAATACGATGCTAATTTTGTAATCTTTGTTCGATTCTCGAATATTTCCATAAAATCAGAAACTAGGATAGCATAAAACTGAAATTTGCTCTACAAATAATGCAAAATAACGGGTTGAAAAGTTAGCAACAAGATTCTCTTCTTTTTTGTTGCTGACAAAAATTTTCGGATCTTTGTCATTATTATCTCCGACAAAAACAAAGCTTTGTCGTTGGTTCGCTTTTGTCGCTTGTTTCGCACGCGCATTTCAGAAAAATTGATTCCCTGATCATAACACATGTTCACGATATTTATCAGTTTGTGATAAGTTCGTTGATTTGATTCACGAGTATTGAGTGATTTAGAATTTGATATGACGGGAATTAGTGCCATGGATGAATTAGCGCATAACCCTACAGTGGTTTTGTCCCACTGAAGACGAAGGCGGCCGCCCAGATAAAGAACATTGATGCGAGTAGAGATAAAGACAGAGTTAGACCTATCGAAGTTCGTGGTCAGATAGTGCATGATGGGGATGTGTTCAAAGTATTAAAGAATTTTTGGCCAATGGCAAAACTTTCATTAGCATGATAGACATAGAAAATTTAAAAATGTTAAAGGGAGATGCTCGCCAACTTGCCGTATGTTCAAAGAATTAAAAATAAGTAACAAAGACGAAGAAGCGATACGCTTGATTGGAATCAGCTGTTCAATATATTCACTGCAATCATTTAAACTCCTTATTCAGGGCTACTGTTTCAGATTTTAATCACTTCTGTATCACTTCTACCTCCATTGCAATAATTTGCGAGGGTTTGGAAAAAGATGCGAACTTTATTTCCTGTCCAAACAAGTCATATCCCTGTAATAATAGTTTGGTTTAATAAATATTAATAAATATTAATAAATATGAAGGGAACGATATAGTATATAATAATTGCAATATAATAATTGCAATAAATAAATCAAATCAAATCCATTACAAAACTGATTTATCATTGTGGCAATTTTTTCATGTAACCGCATTTGGAAATCATCACTTCTCTAAGTTTTATCTCATAACTCTAATATTTATTTTATTTAAAACGCAAGTACTCGTGTTCGAAGAATAATAATTCAATTGAAGCCTAATTCTTTTTTTTTGTTGAGATTAATATTCGGACTGGAGAATTGGTTATGGAAATCTTACATCGACTGGAAATTGGAAATATGCCACAATTTAGATTTCATTTATAATTCGATGAGTACAGCGTTTTTGATTAAAGTTTCGATGGAGCAATTGAATCTGATAGATAGAGTAACCTTAGAAAAGTAAAATCATGAATAGTGCGCTTTGTAATACTTTCCCAACGCCAACGTATCACACATATGCATGCTCCTGACGATCGTATCTCACCTCGGTCCAAACTCCGTGTTGTCTCCAACCGAACGCAACAGACGTACCATTTCCGGGATCACCGTTTGATACATGATAGTTTCCGTTCCGAAAATCTCCCCTCCTTTGAGGAGGTCCTTCTTGATGCCTTCCTGCGCAGGAATCGTTTTAATAACCAGCGATATTTCACAATTCTCGCCACGGCTGTTGAAAGTTACTTTGGCGCGGAAAATGACACTCGCGAAATGATCTCCCGGTTTAGTACCTGGGATGAGTTTACTGTCGCTCACTGATAGATCGGAATCGTTTTCCGAATGTTTAAGCACTTTCTCAAAAAATGCATCATCCATCCATTGGGGAGCATGCATTTCATCTTTGTTGAAAGCCATGATTTGTTCTGCGATGTTGTGTGCAAAGAGCCGGGAATGTCGTACACGTAGAATGGAAATGGGATGTCTAAAACTGACCACGCGGCTATCGCATGCGACTATAAGGAATGAACGCAGCTTTTAAACTAAATTACTTGCTGGTAACCGAATGGTGCGATGCTGATGATTTCGCAAATCAGCTAAATCTTTTGCTTCTGCCTTAGTGTGATTTTACCAGTTGATGTAGTATAACGAATAAATGATAGGTCGATTGTCACATAATTGATTTGAACGAAATTTATTTGGCAGATAATTCTCCAACCCCGTTGTAATTCGTTAACTTCATTGATTGGCGCCCAGGCATTTTTGTCAGGGTGGACGAGGGAATCTTATCAGATACGTATGGCACACTTATTCTTTGTTTTATAGGCAGTATAGTATAGTACAGTATAGGCAGCAAATTGCGGTTTGATATAACGTATAACGTAACACTCAGAAGGGGGGGGGGGGGTTCCGGAAGTGTGACAATTTATACAAAAATTTACAATGATTCATACAAAAAGTGTGATATAGGAAGGAAGGGGGTTGAAAATGGCATTTTTTTTAAATTTCGTAATTAATGGATCTTCCCAAAGGAACGTATGAAGATTGCAATATGGGACCTTCCTTAGGTGGCTGGGTTCGATACCCGGCTCGGTCTATGAATTTTTAGGGCTAGAAATTTTCTCGATTTCCCTGGGCATAAAAGTGTCATCATGTTAGTCTCATGTTATACAAACATAGTAACTTGGCTTAGAAACCTGGCAGTTAACAATTGTGGAAGTGCTTAATGAATACTAAGCTGCGAGGCGTCATTGTCCCAGTGGGGGATGTAATACTACTAAGAAGAAGAAGACGAAATATATTGCACTTTTAGTGTTTTTTTACATTCAGCAAGCCCGTTAGCTAAATTTATGCTTTATGCTGAGGGTATGCGATAACACACTTTTTCTTAAAGAAACGAAACGACATTTAAAATGTCTATCTTGATTCGAATCGAAATGAAACGAAACATAGATTTACTTTCGATTTTATTGAATTATATTGACCTAAACTACGCAATTCTGATATCATTTTTACGAAGTCAAATAACTGTTTTGCGACTAATAGAGTTATAGTATAAGAAGAAGTAGGGTGTGAAACATCGCCGCGTTCCCGTTTATATCCTATTGGCGATAAGGCAACACACCAGCATTTGTAGCGCTTTCAAAGGAATACATCGTGTGCTCCCGAATCTGATCAATTTCTCATATCTGATTGCATTGACATTCTAAGCCCGACTTCCTAAATATTGAGTCGGATCACTTTTATTAAGAATAGCATATCCCAAAAATTGAGTTAAAGATACTTTTCGTTTTCTGTTAAACATTTCCAAAAAATCACTGAATAGAATAAAAACTAAAAACGAATTTATCGACTCAGAATGGGGTTATTTAGTAGGCGTTAATAAAAATTTGGACAACAGCTTTACGGTTAAGTTTTGGTTCAGCGGCACAGCCGAAGTTTTTGATAATATAAAGCATGGTTTCAAAATTCCGCGGACTTTCGTTAAATTTTGTTTTTAAGTTTTTTACGAAACGAACGAAATGAAGAAATCAGATTTCGTGGTTCGTTTCGAACCACCTGAAACGGTATGGTTCTAAATACCGAATATACTTACTTCATGCTATGTTTCGAGATGAGATGGATTTGTTACAGTTATAGAAAAATGAAACAATTCTCCTAGATCGTTTACATACTGAAAGTTGACTGTACCAAGAAATCAATATTTTTGATGCCCCTAATTGGTTTGAAGAATTCGGAGCAAAAAAATGAATTTCATTTCTGGCCCTTCGGCTTTATGGATGTTTGATGAAAGATTTATTCCATTGTCCAAAATCGCTTCATACCTTCTACGATGTAGCACTTTATCAGATCTCTACGATGTAGCACTTTATCAGATCAGACATTCTCGGCTCCCTGGACATAGTGTATCCATTGTACTTGCCACGCAAGATACATACTCATGAAAGGGCGGGTATAGAAAAGCTTTCAATTAAATAACTGGCTACGTTCCTACCTAGTGCAACGCCAAGTAACCGTAAATATAGGAAACCACTCATCTCGTTGTTTTTCGAATGGCTCCGGAGTCCCCCAAGGAAGCACGCTTGGTCCATTGCTGTTTTCGCTTTTCGTGAATGATGTTACCTTCATCCTGCAGCGTGGAGGACTGCTGTTGTTTGCGGACGATCTTAAAATTTACCTCGTTGTTCGAAACCTGGCGGACTGCCTAGAATTGCAAAAACGTTTAGATATCTTCAATGATTGGTGTGATCGAAACATGATGGTTCTTGCCATCGCTAAATGCAACGTGATAAGCTTTCGTCGCACTGTAGATACCATGATCTTCGATTATAATATTGCAGGTACTACTCTACAACTTGTCGACCATATCGAAGACCTCGGTGTCATATTGGATGATAGGTTAACCTACAATCGTCACTTATCTACTACTATTGACAAAGCGAATCGCCAGCTCGGATTCATGTTCAAAATTTCCAGTGAATTTCGAGATCCTTTGTGTTTCAAAGCACTCTACTGCTCATTAGTGCGGTCTCATTTGGAATTTGCTTCAGTTGTTTGGAATCCTTATCAAGCCGTATGGACGGCTCGTTTGGAAGCTGTCCAGCATAAGTTCGTCCGCTACGCACTACGCCATCTCCCTTGGAGGGACTCGCTCAATCTTCCACCATACGCTGATCGTTGTCGCTTACTAGGACTGGATACTCTTGGCAAGCGGAGGAATGTGGCTCAAGCAGTTTTTATCGCTAAATTATTGCTCTCTGAATACGATGAGCCAGATTTGTTGACAAAGATACAACTTTACGCACCCTCTCGTACACTCCGGCCTAGAGATTTATTGTATGAAGCAGTTCAAAGCACGAACTATGCCGCCAACAGCTGCTTCGTCGCTATGATTCGTCGCTTCAACGAAGGAGCCATTTATTTCGACTTCAACATCAACGCATCTAGATTTCGGTATTGTTTGACAAGATATTTTAATGACTGACAATGTTCCAAATAGTAATTAAGTTTTCATGTAGACCATACAGTCAGATGAAATATAAATAAATAAATATATAAATAAATTATTTAATCCAGAATGTAGAGCCATTAAAGAAGAATTCCTCAAAAGTAGGGTAAAGTGCCCAATAGTGGACCCCCAACCAATAGTAGACCCTTCAGCCATTTTTGCATTATTACAGTACAATGTAAACATTTTGCTATAAAATTCCATCGGGAGAACCTACCTTACAGTCCTATGATTTGATCACATGTATTGGAAATGCTACAGAAGTAAAAGTAAATGATTCTTTATAATTCTATAAAAAATAAACACGAGAGTGTCAATTATAGGAATATTTTGGGGGGGTCCATGATAAGGAAGAAGAACGTCCCGAAACGGAACATAAAAATCAAATGAAGTGTCAACTATAAGGAAGCAAATTCCTATTATGGACCCCCAGGGGGTCTACTATAGGGCGAATTCAGTCAGATTTTAAAATATTAATTTCAATCATTCATTCTCAGACACTTTTTCTCAATAACTTTTAATGTTGTACAGAAAATGTGTGCATAGATTCGGAAAAAAATCAAGATAATAATGTTACAAGGTTAAAAGACTATTATTCTTCCATTTACTTCCACTATTCACTAGTGAATAGTGGAAGTAAATGGAAGAATAATAGTATTTTAACCTTGTAGCATATTCACTAGTGAATAGTGGAAGTGAATGGAAGAATAATAGTCTTTTAACCTTGTAGCATTTCCCCTAAGACGCTCTAAAATAATTAATCATAATTAATCAAGATAATAATGTTTTGTTAATTGCTGATTTGGTGTGGAACTGTTCTGATGCACAGAGTGTATAGAATAGACTATTTTCGACAACCCATAATTATTGATTTTATTTAGATCATTTAAATTAATTTTACACGAAATCAAACATGAACTATCGATTTTTCCTTTCCAACCTCCCCCAGTGTACCTTGCTCCTGATTTTTTTTACATCGAAATTTATTTGCTTGATCATTACTCTAGAAGCCCTCTATGAAGTAGAGCAGGCAAATATCGCTGGATGACTGAAACAAACTTGGGATGCTGAAATATGTGCAGCATCAATTCTTTATTGCCAAAGTCAAGTTCGAAACCTTCTTCTGGGTTCTCAATTGCCGATGCGGACATGAGCTCTTCGAATGGTGCAATCAATATAGGAAGGAATGTACACGACAGGAATGTTTCTGTAATAGTTCAAGAAACGATAAAACAATAACATTTAGCACATATATTAGAATCAAAAGCATACCTAAATATCCGCACTTTAGAACTTCCACTTGTAAATCAATCAGAGTCGGAATATTCTTCATATAGCCCAATTTATTCAACGTAGCTGTGAACTCGTCGTGGTAGAACTTGATCAGCTCATCGCGATGATTGGCTCTTGTCTCTATGGAGCATGTGTTGTACAATGAATAGATGATATCGCATGCAGGAGTCCCCCAGAAGCTCAATTGATAGTCAAGCTAAAAAGAAACAGAACCAATTTGGTGATAGCAACTAGAACTATTTTAATTAATACCAGCAGAATGTCTTTCGTATCGCTATCTTCGATTTTGAACATCATATTCTTGTAATGCAAGTCGCCATGATTCAGCACATTGTACAGGTTGGAGTCCTTGAGCTGAAAGATGTCTTTAATCTTAGTTATGATGGTGTCCTTAAGGCTGTCCAAACGATCGCCGTATTTTTCATAGCCAGGCCATCCGCGGCAGAGTGTGGCCAGCATAGCTATGTTTGCAATCCACATTTCACTGATATCCGCCTGCATAGCACTTGCGATGCTATTGTCCAACTTGGGAATGATTGGCACCTATTATGGAAATGAAAGAAATGAGGCTAATTTTTTTAATATTATTATTTACCGTATCGGATAAAACTAATGAAGCAGCATGCCATCGTGCCAGTTTTGTGTACACAATCTTGGCATCGTCTAGGTTCAACTGATGGTCCTTCATTTGGTAGTCTCGTTTGGTGATATCCTCAAAAACCATTACCCAGGATGGGTCGTTCGAAGAGTACATGAGCCTGGAAGGGAAAGAAATGATAAGCTCAGAGATAGAAAATGCATGCTTCCAAAGGCAAAATATAGAACATGTCAAAAAAATGGTAGAAAGGTTGTCGACGAAAGTCATTGGAACAACCTTTTGTGAGCCGGTGGAATTGAGCAGATCGATGAACTACAAATCGGAGAGTACTTGGCGCACTAAAGCCGGCAGTACAGGGAACGCCGTCTTTGCCGGGATTTTTGCCTTGGAAAACTTGTTTCATTTACTGACGTTTTATCTTGACGTCAAATATTTGCATAGTTTATCCAGAACAAATGCAAAATTAGCTTATTTTAGGAGGTCAAAGGACAATTTTATATAACATTTAACGAATATAAAATTTAACCAATGCCAATCACACCAAGATTGTCTTCTTTCGTAAATGTCAGAACAAACTCAACTCGCAACAATCGCAACAACTTAACTCGACATCCCAAGCTGCAACAGAAGTAATCGGTTTTTGAAGTCATTTTCTATTTTGTCAACATTTAGATAAAAACGCAAACATTGTCAAACATTGGTCTTTGATATATACAAATAATCGCAGTTTAAACAGTTCGCATCAAACATCTTACCACATGCAGATAAAATTTAAAGCAACATTGTCTTTATCCTCTGAAGATAGGAACAATTATATTATTGCCAGTTTCTTTTATTGCAAGTTTTTTGCGTTTTCCAGCGACAATTACACTCCTTGATCAACACTTTTTAAGCAAGGAGCCCTTCTTTTTCTTCGTCTTTTTCTTCTTCTTCTTTTTCTTCTTTTTCTTCTGGAACTTGGTTTCCTTAGAGCACCTATACGGGAGTCCTCATCGCCATTCTTATTATAACGCTCCCTCCCGAGTGCTATTTTAGGATAGCGCCCCATCTTCCCACCGGTCGTTTCTATTTTTGGTATACCCAACCGTCGGTTGTTAGATTTTCTAACAATTCTGTATAAGAATCTACCAAAACCTGTATAAGAGCTGGGCATATGCGAAATTGCTAGATTCTTATACAAATATTGTATAAGAATCTAACAATATTGTAAGCTTTTCTTACATATTTTGTATAAGAATCTAACAATTTCGCATATGCCCAATTTTTATACAGGGGTTGGTAGATTCTTATACAGAATTGTTAGAAAATCTAACAACCGCCGGTTGGGTGTAGCGACTTCGTAAACATATTGAGTTCTCACCGGGCGTTGTTAAAAGTAGTCATCTTCTTTTACAATGGCTCTACATTCCAACTGGAACTTGGTTAGCTGCTCAACTTAGTGTTCTATTAGCATCTCCTCAGTTATTGAATGAAAGCTTTTTTTATGTCCGCCATTGCATGAGTATGTATTTTGTGTGACAAGCACAATGGTTACACAATGCCCAGGGAGCCCAATCGATAATTTTTGACCGATCATCATCTTCTACGCTTTTGGATACCCGACGGAGTACTTAAATATTATATTAATATATATATTATAATATATTATATTATATTATATTATATTATATTATATTATATTATATTATATTATATTATATTATATTATATTATATTATATTATATTATATTATTATATATTATATTATTATTATTATATATTATATTATTATTATTACAATAAAGTTTTTGTTTTTTTTTTTCACAGTTTTTCCTTCTGGTTTTCCTTCCCCCTGGAAATTTACCTAAGGGATTTATATTTGCAGTCGAAGAATTTCCTTTTGAAATTCCGTCCAGTTTTTCTACAGGAATGCTTCCAAAATTTTAGTATTTCTGAAGGATATCCCGGAGAAAAAGAAGTGTACCGCCATCAGGGGTGACAATGGATCTAGGGGGTGAGAATGGGGCATCCGTCAGCCTGGAGGTCGGATAACAAAGTCGTTCAAAAAGGTCTCTCATAATTTAGTTTTCTTGCCCTCAGATATATTCAATCTATTCTACAAACATTCTAAGTACATGAAACAGTGACCCATTCTCACCCCCATTTGACGGTAACAAGATCTGAAAGAATCCGGAGAATTTTATCGGAAAACTTGCCAAGTTTTCAAATGAAAACACCAAATCCAATCAAAAAATCCCGAAAGATTCTGGAAGAAATCCTAAAACTATTTTGGGAGAACTGCTAAAGATTCTTAAAAGAAATCAAGGATTGCAGGAAAACTCCCAAAGAAATCATCCAGGGATCCTAGATGCATTTCCAAAGCAAAACATGTTTGAATGAACGATAGAAAAAAAAATTGCGGGTGATTTTCTGGAGGAACTCCTTGAAAAACATAACGAACAATTACTAAAGGAACCTGCTGAGGTATTCCTGGAAGATCTTCTCCTTGGAATAACTTGTTAAAAGTAAAACAGTAGGACACGGAAAAATCCATGAATATTGCGGGCTCTAGCGGGCGCCGGGGCGCAGCGCTCCTCAATGCAGCTGATTTATTACTGTGATTACTTCTTCTTCGCGGAGTTGAACTGGGCCACGCGATCCAAAAAATGAATAGTTCCTTTGCTATTTAATTGCATAACCACAGTTATTAATTGAAGATACATGAGATTTGATTAATGCATTTTGACCGAAAACCGTTCGGCCGAATAATTGCACACATTTTTCTCAGTTGCAAGCAGGGATGCCAACCTTCCAGATTTATTTGAATTCTTCCAGATTTTTTCACACGGTTCAGACATACAGAAGGACTGCTGTCTGGTCCAGATTTTCTAATATTTGTCCAGATTTATCCAGAATAATTGAAAAAGAGAGATAGAGGAGGTATGATTGAAATTACATTTCAGCACTAACGCTCAATGTCAATTACAGTTAAATTTCACAAGCACCCATAAGCACCTTTAATGATCATGATGCCTAGAAGTTAGATAAGTGTATGACATTGGTATTTGATTTAGTCTGTGTTCAAAAATTTTCGACGGCATCTCTTAAGCTTTTATTAGCTTAAATAAGTTTTACAACTCATTTCATTTCATTTATTTAGTTAACATCTAAACAGATAACACTGAATCAACAATTTGACGCCACAATGTACGGTTCGAGGCCGCATCTCTCCATCCTCGGATACGCCCCACGCTCGCCAAGTCGTTCTGCACCTGGTCTGCCCATCTCGCTCGCTGCGCTCCACGCCGTCTCGTACCTGCCGGATCGGAAGCGAACACCATCTTTGCAGGGTTGCTGTCCGGCATTCTTGCAACATGTCCTGCCCATCGTACCCTTCCGGCTTTAGCTACCTTCTGGATACTGGGTTCGCCGTAGAGATTAGGGCGAGCTCATGGTTCATTCTTCGCCGCCACACACTGTCTTCTTGCACACCGCCAAAGATGGTCCTAAGCACCGTCTCTCGAATACTCCGAGTGCTTGCAAGTCCTCCTCGAGTATTGTCCATGTTTCATGTCCGTAGAGGACAACCGGTCTTATAAGCGTAGTTTTACAACTACTAACCGCCATTTCAGTTGTCATTATTTAGCCTCAATTATTCGGTGTAAATACGGCTGTAGATATTCCGGAAGGTGACAGCGTGGAAGACCTATTGACCGCCATCAAGAATGCCTTCATCGCCACCAGCGAGAACAATCTGGGCGAACTGCGCACCCAGAGAAAACCGATGAGACCTGGAGGAAGATAGAGGAGCGAAGAGAAGCCAAAGCCGCGATAGCGCGATCAAAAACCAGAGGAGCCAAAGTAATAGCCCGTCAACGATACACGACTCTTGAGAAGGAAGTAAAACGCTCGTGTCGACGGGACAAGCGAGCGTGGGCAGACACTCTGGCCGACGAAGGAGAGAGATCCGCCGCAACCGGAAACATTCGCCTCCGAAGCTCCATCACTGCTAGAGATTCAAGCAGCCATCCAAAGCATGAAATCGAACAAAGCCCCAGGGGTCGATCGCATATCAGCCGAGATGCTCACATATGATCCTTTGATATCCACTCAACTAATGAATCGTTTATTTTGTAATATCGCCACTTTTCCGGTCGGCTGGATGCAGGGTATCTTAGTGAAAGTGGTCAAAAAGGGTGACCTGACTGTACGCGATAACTGGCGAGGCATTATGTTGCTGTGTACCGTTCTCAAAGTTCTGTGCAAAATTATCCTAGCCCGGATTCAGGAGAAAATCGATGCGACTCTCCGGCGGCAGCTAGCAAGATTCCGTGCCGGAAGTTCCTGTGTGGACCATATGTCACGCTCCGCATCATTCTAGAGCAGGTCAACGAATTCCAAGAGTCCCTTTACTTGGTATTCATTGACTACGAAAAAGCTTTCGACCGTCTCAATCACGAGAATATGTGGGGCGTCCTGAGACGCAAAGTGGTTCCTGAGAAAATCATCGACCTTATCGAAGCACAGTACGAGGCCTTTTCGTGTAGAGTGCTGCACAATGAGGTCCTGTCCGACCCTATCCGGGTCGTAGCTGGTGTGAGGCAAGGATGTCACCGTTACTGTTCCTCATCGTAATCGACGAGATTCTGGTAGATGCGATTGACCGTGAAACAAACCGCGGGCTGTTATGGCAGCCTATAACCTTGGAGCACCTAAACGACTTCAAATTGGCTGATGACATTGCACTCCTCGCGCAACGGCGCTCTGATATGCAGAGTAAGCTCAACGACCTTGCCGGAGCGCTCCTCTTAGGGAGGTTTAGTTATCAACGTAAACACGGTGACTCCTTCCAGTTTCACAGTAGCCGGTGTAAGCCAATATCTTGGTGGCGGTACCAAGATCGACATAGGCGCACGGATCAAGAAAGCAAAGGCTGCCTTTGCGAGTTTAAGTAATATCTGGAAAAACAGGCAGATAAGTGAACGCACCAAAATACGAATTTTCAACTCTAACGTGAAATCTGTGCTGCTATACGCTAGCGAAACATGGTGTGTATCAGTGGAGAACACTCAACGGCTACAGGTGTTCATTAACAGATGCCTGCGGTATATAATTCGGGCCTGGTATGGCCTCACAACTGGATCTCAAACAACGAGCTCCATCGTCGTTGTCACCAGAGGCCGATAGCAACAGAAATTTGGGATCGGAAGTGGGGCTGGGTCGGCCACACTCTACGTAGGGGCGGAAACGGAATCTGTAAACAAGCAATAGACTGGAACCCAGCGGGACATCGCAGTAGAGGCAGACCCAGAGGCTCATGGCGGCGAAACGGAGACAGCAGACTCGCCTTTTTCAGAAGAAGAAACGCCGCTGGGAAGAAGCGGAGTGTGAGGAGATGGAACAGCTGTGCCGTTCTCAAGAAACACGCAAGTTCTATCAGAAGCCGAAATGTGCAGGGATAAGGATGGGAGCACCTTGACGGACAAACGTGTGGTGATCGAAAGGTGGAAGCAGCACTACGAGGAACATTTGAATGGCGCTAAGAGTACAGACAGTGAAAGTCAAGGCAACGGAGGAGATGACTACGTCAATTCAGCGGACGATGGAAGCCTACCAAAGCCCCCACTTTGAGGGAAGTTAAGGATGCCATCCAACAGCTAAATACCAATAAAGCAGCTGGTAAGGATGGTATCGGAGCTGAGCTCATCAAGATGGGCCCGGAAAAGCTAGCCACTTTCCTGCACAAACTGATAGTCAGAATCTGGGAAACTGAACAGCTACCGGAGGAGTGGAAGGAAGGGGTTATATACCCCATCTACAAGAAAGGCGACAAACTGGAGTGTGAGAACTTTCGAGCGATCACCATCCTTAATGCCGCCTACAAAGTGATATCCCAGATCATCTTCCGTCGTCTGTCACCATTAGTGAACGAGTTCGTGGGAAGTTATCAAGCCGGCTTCGTTGACGGCCACTTGACAACGGACCAGATCTTTACTGTATGGCAAATCCTTCAAAAATGCCGTGAATACCAGGTTCCAACCCACCATCTGTTCTCTGATTTCAAGGCGGCATACGACAGTATAGACCGCGTAGAGCTAAATTTTCCATAGCTCTACGCGGTCTATACTGTCGTATGCCGCCTTGAAATCAACGAACAGATGGTGGGTTGGAATCAGCTTCCCTGGGAAGCTTACCAGACTGATCAAAGCAACGGTGGATGGTGTGCAAAACTGTGTGAAAATTTCGGGTGAACACTCCAGTTCGTTCGAATCGCGCCAGGGACTAAGACAAGGTGATGGACTTTCGTGCCTGTTGTTCAACATTGCGCTAGAAGGTGTTATGCCGAGAGCCGGGTGTAACAGCCGGGGTACGATTGTCAACAGATCCAGTCAATTTATTTGTTTCGCGGATGACATGGACATTGTCGGCCGAACATTTGCAAAGGTGGCAGAACTGTACACCCGCCTGAAACGTGAAGCAACAAAAGTTGGACTGGTGGTGAATACGTCAAAGACAAAGTACATGCTTCTGGGTGGAACTAAGCGCGACAGGCGCATCATCTGTGGAAGTCGGGCCTACTACAGGCTCCAGAAGAAACTGCGGTCAAAAAAGATTTGCCACCGCACCAAATGTGTCATTTACAAAACGCTAATAAGACCAGTAGTCTCTACGGACAAGAAACATGGACAATGCTCGAGAAGGACTTGAAAGCACTCAGGAGGATGGCATTTGGATGGATCCTTGAACCGTGTATTGTAGCGTCAAATAGTTGATTCAGTGTTATCTGTTTAGATGTAGACTAAATAAATTAAATTAATACTCGACATTAGCAATAAATGACAATATATAACATGCTGTCCTTAAAATTTTTTTTTTATTTTCAGCACTAATTTTCCACGCGAGATAGGCCGAATTTTTATGGTGGAATTATTTAACATCCCATTCAACATTTTGTTATTTGGCTAATAACCGTACCACAAACTGTTGAAACTGTATTACATTTTCGTGATAGAATACGTATTGCTTTCCTTTGTTCTCCGTTTACGGCAAATTCTCAAGCAATTGTAAACGATAATGATGAAATAATTTTGGCGACTGACAGCATCATTCTGGCGGGCTGAATAATTTTCTCTCTCAGAGAGTGCTACCAGTGCTTTTTAACGGAAAACCTTCCTCAGACCTTAAGAAATATCATGGAAACCATTCTAAACTTCCACGGAAATATTTCGGAATGTCCGTTTAAACTAAAATTACCTCGAAATAATTCTAAATTTTCACGAAAATTACTAGGTTTTTAACGGGAAACTTTAGAATTTAGAAGAAAATCTTGGAATTCAACATATGCTTATTCAAGGGATATTGTTATGGAATTTTCAAAAAGCATCGGAATTATCACGAGAGTTCTGGAGTATTTCGTTATCAATTGGGAAATTCTACGAAATTTCCACGAAAAATTATAGGAATGTGACTTGACATTCTCAAAATTTCAACTCGAAATTTTTCTAAATTCTGAAAATTCACGATTTTCACAATTATGAACCGGCGTTAGAATTATAGGTCAGATGCGTGAAGATTTTATCAGTGGCGCGCCGATGCAAAATATGGACGAGTGACCATGTGCACACTCTAGGAGGAATTGAATTCAACAGTATTTAAATTAATTGGCTTTGAGATTTGATTTCAGGAGTTATTGACGAGGATTAAATTTGATTTCGTTTCAATTTGATTTTTGTTTTGTTGGATTTTGTTCAGTGTGAATTTGTTAAGTTTGAAATTCAAATTATGTTGTAATGTTTTCATGGAAATGGAATTGAATAGCTGAATTGCTTAAAACGTGGTTGATTCATTATATTTCCAATCCATATGGTGTTTTGTAAAATTTGAAAGTCCTGTAGACATCATGGGGGGAGGGGAGTTTGAAAAGTCTACGAAAGTCTACAGGGGACGGGGGTTCGAAAAGTGAAATTTCGGTCTACGTGGTTTGTGGACAGCCCTATTGAAAATTGCCCAATCGGACTATGGGTTTCAAGTTAAGGCCAAAATCATTTTCAAAATCTCACTCATTTTAGTCACATATGTACCTCACCGATTTTGCCGCAAGAAGTTGTCATTCGATGCAGAATCCGGTCCTGTTGTTTCCTGTTGAAAATTGGCCGGATTGGACTATGAGCTCAGAAGTTATGGTCAAAATACTTTTTTCACCAAAAGTGCGTAGAAATTACTCACTCGAAAGAAACGAGAAAGGCACCATCACGCTAGGTGGATTAATCTAGTTTTTAGATATTTTAAAAGCTTATTAAATCTTTTCAAAAACATTTTCTCCTATCAACCAGTATGATGCTAACTACAATTATCTCATAGGAACAAATACCTAAATCATTGGACTTTTGCAAATATTTTGAAATAAAATATTGTAAATATTTTGAAATAAGAAATATTTCATCTAGACCTCGTATCATGCGATTTAGAACTATGTCATGACCTAACCGTTCAGAATACCTACTATTATTTTGATTCAATAATCCCACATTGTTTAGACCCTTAGACCCTCCAGGGTATTTAAATGCTTCATACCTCTAATGGTAGTCCGAAGCACCTTCTTTCCCCGCAAAAATATCCACAAGGCCACATGGAGATCACCTAACCAAGAAACGGAAAACCAAATCGATACGGTAAATTCTTCTCCGACATCACGAACGTCCGCACTTACCGCAGTGCGAATATTGAATGACCACTACCTCGTTGCAGTATGCCTACGCTCAAAACTCTCGACGGTGTACAACACGCGTCGAAGTCGGACGCCGCGCGCACTTGGGCGGCTACAAGACGGTAGACAGCCCAAGAATACGCGCAGCAACTGGAAATGGCACTCCCAACGGTAGAGCAGCTAGGCGCAGCGTCTCTTGAAGATGGCTGAGAGATATTCGATCCGCCATTGAGCACCGCACCACTGCTCTTGACACGGTGCCCTCGGATCAGAGAAACGACTGGTATGACGGTGAATGTGAGCAGTTAGTAGAGAAGAAATGAGCATGGGCGAGATTGCTGCAACACCGCACGAGGGCGAACGAGGCACGATATAAACGGGCGCGGAACAGACAAAACTCGATTTTCCGGAGGAAAAAGCGCCAGCAGGAAGATCAGACCGAAGAGACGACAACTGTACCGCGCTGTACGACATCGAAGTCGATGAAAGTTGAACCGAAGCAGGTGTGCCCATCTACAAAAGGGCGATAAGCTGGATTGTAGCAATTACCGCGCAATCACATTGCTGAATGCCGTTCTACAAGGTACTCTCCCAAATTTTATGCTGTCCGACTAGCACCAATTGCAAGGAAGTTCGTGGGCAGTACCAGGGGTTTGGCGGGCGAACGCTCCACCACAGACCAGGTGTTCGCCATTCGCCAAGTACTGCAGAAATGTCGCGAATACAACGTGCCACACATCATCTATTATCGACTTCAAGCCGCATATGTCAATCGATCGAGACCAGCTATGGCAGCTAATGCACGAACACGGATTTCGGATAACTACACGGTTGATCAAAGCGACGATGGATCGATGTGCGTAGTTCGAGTTTCAGAGGTATTCTCGAGTCCCTTCGAAACGCGCAGAGGGTTACGGCAAGGTGATGGTCTTTCGTGTCTGCTATTCAACTCGCTTTGAAGGGGTAATAAGAGCAGGGATTAACACGAGTGTACAATCAAGACCGTCCAGCTATTTGGCTTCGCGACGACATAGATATTATGGCACGTAACTTTGAGAAGATGGAGGAAGCCTACATCAGACTGAAGAGAGAAGCTAAGCGGATCGGACCAGATCAACACGTCGAAGACGAAGCTGATAGGAAGAGGTCAAGAGAAGACAATGAGCCACCCCGCGAGTTATCGGTGGTGACGAAATCGAGGTGGTAGAAAATTTGTGTACTTTACCAGTGAGATGCCGAAATGATACCAGCAGAGAAATTCGGAGACGCATAGTGGCTGGAAATCGTAGTACTTTGACTCCGCAAGACGCTCCGATCGAATAGAGTTCGCCGCC
>NC_085140.1:311875320-311907821 GCF_024139115.2 Armigeres subalbatus
CTGTTGTCTTCGTTCCAGTTACGTATTTAGCACTACTCGCCGACATACCACACAACTCGATATGCTACAATTATTATAAACTACTTCATATTTGCATATTCGTACGGTTTCCTAACATATCCTTATTTAGATTTTGAGCTTTTGGAAAAGCTCGCTAGTCTAATAACTACAGACAGGAGGTCATGGACTCAATCCACATCCTATTTATAAAAAAAATGGCATAGACTATACATCATTTCCATAGTGAATAATCAGATCTCTATAGCATTAGCATTAGCATTAGCATTGTTGGTGTAATTCTAGATTGGACACTAGTGATACTTATGTTTTACCTTTGAGATCCTGATCTAGAATGCTATCAGAAATCAAGAAGGGGTTGTCCTTGATTCCAGTCTTAAACAAAATAACAAAGCTGAGGATTACTCTCCTGGCCACGCCATCTTCACCATAACTAGGAGAGGAAGGAAGTGTTGATGTAGTACTTACTTAACGAGAGGCCACCGACTTAGCGACACCCTCATAAGTACCACGGAGTTGGATAATGAGGAAGGTAATCGTTGGGTCAGGATTTGCCTGTAGCTGGCAATGTAACCGTGTAGATCTTACCCGTAACACACCACGTAAGGTGTCTACCCAGCATTACAGGTCATAGTGAATAATCGATCTCTATACTCAGATTACAACGAAACTTTCTGTGATACTGAGGATGCACAGTAGAGTGATTCAAATTTGACTTTTCGCTCCCTGTGCTTAAACGATTGTTTTGTTATTTAATAGTCCTCCCAAATTTTTAGCTGATTTGGATGTCATTTGGTTGTGCACGTGCCGTTTGAAGGTTGTATGAAAATTTACTATGAGAATTGCCATTTATGTAAAAGATCGTTTCGTGAAGCAGCCCAGAATATATTTGAATATATTTAAGGCATCGTCATCATAAGATAGATCCTAAAGTCAGTTGTTGTAAGGATAAACGACCTTGGGGATAAGCTGAAAGCCCGATGCCGATGTGTTCCGTTTTGAGACAACGTTACGACCAACGCACGGACCGATCATGAAGAGGTCACCTTATCCGCAGCACTACACAGCTGTTTGATCCCCAGGAATAGTGTCACCTGGCAGTTCGAGCAAAATGTTAATGCAGCTCCTGTGTTGCACTTGCCGCTGGGACGATGAAGTATCCAGCATAATCGCCGACAAATGGAAAACTACATCCAACAACTGCCAATGCTGAACGACTTTCGTGTGCCACGTTACGCTTTACTACCACATTCAACTGCACACATTGTAACCCGCCATTTGGGGTTAATTAAACTTGTTCTTGGCCAATTGTTCAGACCCCAAAAATAAAATGTAAATATATGTCTATGTGTTCGTTTACTAATTTATTATAATGTCTATATAAATATATGTCTGTGGTCCATATTTATATGCTTGACTGATGTTTATTCTGTACATAGTAGTTATAGGGAGCAGCAGGACTATGTCCAAGGGCTTGACGATCCCTCCCAGGCCATCTGCGAGTTGTGGCCTGCTTAGGATGTGGTGGGGTTTGAGTGGGCCCTGTTAAGCCTCTATAAAAAGCTGCATGAATCCGCAGTGACTCCAAACGACCGTGTGCCGCTCAAAGCCTCACAAGCCGTCTGTTGGTGGGACGTAAACATACAGCCGACGGCCCTCCGAGAAACAGGAGGTTGCAAGGCCAATAAGCCCTTTAAAAACAACTATTACGAACATAGAATAATGCGACTCGATGCTAGCAACGACCTGGGCGAGAATAAAGGATCACGATTGGAAGCTTGAATGGAACTGCAAGTCGCTGGGCTGCAGGTTCGACAGGATAATCTGATGAATTACATCCCACTTCGATGTCGTAGCGCTAGGAAATCTTGGACAGGACGATGTGTGGAAAAGCGGGCATCGACGGCTACCTTCTACCAAAGCGGCACCACCAACGGCTGGAGAACCGGCTTCATGTGCTGGGAAAGATGTGCCAACGCATGTGGGTGGCAGCCAATCAACGCAAGGATGTCAAGCGGAGGATAAAGGCCGTTTCTTCAACTATAGCATCATCAACTACTGCCCACACGAAGGAGACCGACGACGAAAGAAGCGTTTACGCAGCTGGAGCAGACCGATGGATGCCCACTGCGGGACGTCAAATCTCATCGTGACATGAACGCAGGTAGGAAGGAGGAAATGTATAGACCGGTCATCGGACCGGATAGTCTACATACCGTTCAACGACAACGGCCAACGATGCATAAACTTGCGGCCTCCGCGGAATGGTAGTCCGAAGCACTTTCTTTCCCGCAGAATATCCACAGGATGAAATCACCTAATCAAGTAACGGAAACAAATCCCACGTTCTAATCGACGTAAATTCTTCTCGACATCACGAACGTACGCACTTACCGCAGTGCGAATATTGATCCGACCACTACCTCGTTGCAGTATGCTCTGCGTCAAAACTCTCGACGGTGATCAACACGTCGGAATCGTCCGCTGCTAAACATTGGGCGGCTACAAGACGTAGATAGCAGCAAGACTACGCGCAGCAGCTGGAGTAGCGCCCAACGGAAGAGCAGCTAGGCGCAGCATCTCTTGAAGATGGCGAGAGAATTCGATCCGCTGGAAGCACCACACCGCTGCACTAGGCACGGTGGCTCCAGATCAGAGAAACGCTGGTATGACGGCAGATGGGACAGTTAGTTGAGAAGAAGAATGCAGCAGGGCGAGATTGCTGCAACACCACGGGGCGAGAAGGCACGATACAAACGGGCGCGGAACAGACCAAACTCGATTTTCCGGAGGAAAAGCGCCAGCAGGAAGATCGAGACCGTGAAGACGAAGGAACTGTACCGCGCTAATCGAAAGTTCTAGAGATTAAACCGTTCCGTAAGGCCACGTGCCACGCCCGATATGTGTGAGACATAACGGAACCTTCTTACAAACGAGCGTGAGGTGATCCAAGGTGGCGGCAGCACTACGAAAACACCTGAATGGCGATTGGCAGACAACGATGGCGGTATGGTAATGAACCCAAGAGCACGCGCGCAGGACATGCGACTTCCGGCTCGAATCTCAGGAAATCCAGGAGGAGATCGCCGGCTGAAAACAACAAAGCCCCTGGAGTGTAACTACAAGGAGAGCTTTTAAACACGGTGGTGAGGCACTGGCTAGAGCGCTGCACTGGGTATTACCAAGTTTGGGAGGATGAGGTCTGCCGCAGGGTGGGATGTCCCATCTACAAAAGCGATAAGCTGGATTATAGCCTACCGCGCAATCACATTGCTGAACGCCGCCTACAAGATACTCTCCCAAATTTTATGCCGACTAACACCAATTGCAAAGGTTCTTGGGCGGTACCAGCGGATTTATGGGTGAACGCTCTACCACAGACCAGGTGTTCGCCATACTCGGTATTAGAAATGCTGCGAATACAACGTGCCCACATCATCTATTTATCGACTTCAAAGCCGCATATGATACAATCGATCGGGAAGCTATGGCAGCTATGCACGAAAACGGATTTCGATAAACTGATACAGGTTGATCAAGGCGACGATGGATCGGTGATGTGCATATTCGAGTTTCAGGGCATTCTCGAGTCCTTCGAAACGCGTAAGGGTTACGTCAAGGTGATGGTCACAACAACATCGCTTTGGTGGAGATTTTCACGAAGTCCGTACAGTTATTTGGTTTCGCCGACGACATTGATATCATGGCACGTAACTTTGAGAGGATGGAAGCCTACATCAGACTGAAAGGAAGCTAAACGGATTGGATTAGTCATCAACACGTCGAAGACGAAGTACATGATAGGAAGAGGCTCGGGGAGGAAGTAGACCACCCACCACGAGTTTCTATCGGTGTGACGAAATCGAGGTGGTTGAAGAATTCAGTTGCTCACTGGTGATCGCCGATAACGATACCAGCAGAGAAATTCGGAGGCGCATAGTGTGAAATCGTACGTACTTTGACTCGTAAAACGCTCGATCGAATAGAGTTCGCCGCAGTACCAAACTGACTATCTATAAAACGCTTATAGAGGTAGTTCTCTCGGACACGAGACCTGGACGATGCTCGTGGAGGACCAACGCGCACTGGGAGTTCTGAAAGGAAAGTGTTGCGTACCATCTATGGTGGGTGCAGATGGCGGACGTACGTGGAGGCGAATGAACCACGAGTTGCATCAGCTGTTGGAGAACCATCTCGTTCACACCGCAAAATCGGAAGACTGCGGTGGGCCGGGCACAGAGAATGTCGGACAGTAATCCGTGAAAGGTTCTCGACAACGATCCGACGGAACAAGAAGGCGAGGTGCACGCGGGCAAGGTGGATCGATCAGGTGGAGGACGTTGCGGACGTTCCACAGACTGCGTGGTTGGCGAGTGCAGCCATGGACCGAGCTGAATGGAGAAGACTTTTATGTCAGCACAGGCCCTCCGTCTCTGGTAAATGATAAAATGGTCTCGTGCCCAGATCAGTCTGAGTCAGAGCTCATTTTAGTTATGTTGATAATCTATTGGGATTTGTGCTACAAGAACGCGAGGTGAGAGATAAATTCCATTGTGGTTGTCATTAGTGGACTCCATCGTGAATGCCCTTTCAGGATCAAGGTCACAGCAGGTGAACGAAGTAGCACCGCAAATTCTTTAAATATACTCTCAAAGGCGCGACCCTCAATCAGTTTCGCTCAACAATAATGGGATAATACTGATTTTGACCTACATCATACTGCAGTTCAAACATATTTTGCGTCTTCTTATGAGTTCGATTCGTTTTTGTACAGAGATCTAGTTCATTGCGTTTGGCATTCTGAATCTCACCTTTACACAGAGCTCTAATCAGTCAGAGGGTTCAGCAGATCCACCAAATTCGTATCGCTTCTTTCCTAATTAATCAGCGCTCTGGAGCTTTGAGATTCATGTCATCGCTTTAAACCAGCCTAAGATTGAGTTAGTTTTATAATTTACTCCATTGACTCCATCCAAAAGTGGCAAAGGTGGGTCATCTAAAGCAGATTATAGTCTTCCATACTCTTGAATCATTCGATAGGTATTAACAAGAATAGTAAGAACTAGAGCGATGTGGTAGATCTTTCTCGTAATACCACGAAAAAGGTGTCTACCCAGCATTACAGGCTCCGTTCCTGCTAATTGTTTCACCCCAGGCCATTCATCTCCTCGGCGGGTCGCCTGACACCTTGGGATTCGGGGTTAGGGACGTCAAATTGTCAGTTTCAGTGTTTAACCGAGCCTGGCGATATGACCGATTTACGTTACACTTTCCAGAGTATCCATATCCCAGCGTAACGGGGAAATATGTTAGAATAGTAGATATATTGAGAAGTAAATTGACTGGAGTTTATCAAAATCCTGAATTGGGAAAACTTTTGGAAAACATATTAACAAATTAGTCCTATAAGTCTAGTTCTCAATACTGCTCAGGGCGTACACATATTACGTAAGCATTTTTTCTGGCTTTTCGCCCTCCTCCCCTATGAATTTTTCATACAAATTATTTTTTATTTATTTGGCGCGTAAGAAAACGACAGACCCCCCTCCTCCCATAAATGCTCACGTAATATGTGTACGACCCCGTCAAGGGTTACGAAAAGTGAAGCAGGATTAGTTGTTAAATTTTGATTCATCATAATCAGCGAATAATAAAATAGTTTTAATTTAAATAACATTTTGAGATCAGGTATTTAATAGTGTCGTTGGTAATTTACTATGGCATGTGCTGTTTGATGATCGACTAACACAGAATATTATAATTTCAATCCACCGCCGCCGCCGATTTTATGACCGGCGCACAGGTCTAGTTCGAGATCCAAACTACATGTATTGTTGTGAATACTATTGAAGAACTGCCGAAAATGCCCTCAAAAACTTCAAAGGGTCGTTTTGCCCAGGAGAGGATATTACCCCAGTGTCCCCTACGTGTTGGACCTTGTAGTTCTCTTTGGGAGGACAAATACAGATGATTATTCTGCAAAGGTTCTACACGTCCAATCCTCGATTGACCGATTGGAAAAGAAAGATCCAATTTTTTTTCACGCGGCATTATTTTTTTCTTAAATTTATTTTTTTATATATAGAATGGTAAAGTCGAATGGACCTATTCGTTTAATAATCATTTATAAGGCTCCATTTGGAGGATAGCTATACAGAAAATCGAAAGGAAAGTTTGACGAAATTTCGGTAAAGGAATTACCGAATTTCAGTAAAAAATATTACCGAGTTGTTGGCTGTTGGAATTTTGGCAAAAATTTTGCCGAGGTCTACAAAATGATTTAAGTGAACCTGATTACTATCCAAAATATCAAACGAGGCCGTAAAAATAGGGTCTGATGTAATTTTCAACCATTTTCCGAAAGCTTTAATTAACGATTCACCATAACCTTAGGTTCAAACCTTTTCAAACTACAGCGTCAAATAGGACAACCTTTACAAAGATTTTGCAGGGTGAATATTAAAATTTTATGGCTTGCATCGCTATAGGAAGAGCCATTTAACACATGGCATGTATGCAGGTAATCGAGTAATCAGTACGAAATTTCGGATATAAAGGATTGTTTATTAGCGAAAAAAATGTTCAGTGCAATAAGAATATAAGTTAAATTGTTGGTCTAAGTGGTAAAATTAGCAAATTATCCTTGTTTTATGATTGACTTCAACTCAAGTCCTTAACGTGTTCAGTTCATTTTACCACTTGTGCCCCTATAAAAATTGTGCGCATAATGTATTTACAAGCATTGGGGGATAGATCATTTCAAGCATTATTCGGTATTTCAACGAAAAGCATCATCGACCCTTTGAGATTCAATTGAAATCATAAAAGCAAAATCTCGACTTCGAAATTGCTTAGAGCAGAGAACATTTCAACAAGAACTTGGTGGTGGCTAGTTCGAAAAAGCACTTCGAGGATTTGTTTAATGCTGATAACGAAGGTGTAGTTAACATATGAAACTCCCAGTTCTAGATAAGCTCAAAGGCCTTAAAGGATTAAGGTGCTGGGACGAAATCCAGTTGAACTTTTAAACTTGAAATGAACAGTGGAATCAATTTCTCACCATAATGCACACCATCCACTAATGAATAGATGTTCTGAAATCCACCGAAAATAAATAGGGTATCTGTTCCATATTAACAGCCCGTATATTATATCCCAACCGGCGATAAACCAAATTAAAAATCAATTTAATTACAATTTCTCACATCATATGTACAACAATGGATGAACACATTCTTGAATGTTTCAATATTATTCAAGATTTTCTTAAAGTAATTTTTAATGCACAGAATCAAATTATTAAAGATAAAATTATTATGCACTTTATTTTCATTTTCCTACCTCTGAACTGTTGGTTTGATGCACTGCTCGGTTGTTACTAGCAGATTCATCTGTTTCACCTTTTGTTTTCCACTCAATTTCAAGCTAACACAAGTGTATCCTTTCGAAATTCACTTCACAACACATGAGCATCACATTTTCACTTCTTATAATTATATTTGAAAACCAACGCGATTTCCTATAGTTTGATATAGGTTTATTTCAGACAACTCTAAATTATCCTTGCCCGTATTCCAAACTGTTTACATGCTTGCAGTACTCTCAAGGGTTGCAACCTAGATTTTGACGTAAACTACGTCTAAGGGGAAGACTCGAATACAGGGTGACAAATGAAAATTTCCAAATTTGAGACCGTCACGAAATTATAAGATTTTGAACTTTAATAGCCTTTATCTTCCGATGGATTTTGATTTATATATCAATCGATTCGGAAATTCTCTACCAATTTGTCAATTATATTAAACTTTGGGTTATGAATGTTAAAATAGGGTATCGGATCATTTTGCGGCACCTTTGTTTCGTCCAGGGTGGGACGACCCTACGTTGTGTTTCACTTCTATTGGGATTCCGACGACGAGTAACAACAACTGCTTGATGACTTTACTATTGATTTATTACCTCCGGAGGCGCGTGCCAGCTCGGAGTTACGTCTGATACTGTACGATACATGAGTGTAGAATCGCCTTTTATAGGCGACTCTTAGTACGTAAAACAATTATTATTATGTATTAAATTGGAGGGACGTGTACAAACATTCAAATTTAAATTCTAATTGGACTTAAGCGCGCCAACTGCGCACATAACGCGAGCAGTTGGCGCGAGAACAAAAACAACAAAAACACGGAATAGAGCTCACACGCTGCACTGTCGTGCTTCAACAGCAGCTACGTCGGTGAGCGCAGTTCGTGATCGAACATACTGCCCTCCAAAACGAACGTTTTCTGATTCCTCTTTGCGCGACTCAGGCTGCTGTTGTTGATCGTTCTGTTTCCTAATTGGCTCGATAGTGCGATCAGTTTTGTGCACAAATGGGTTGAATAGGTTTGGTTGATGCTTGATGCAGGGCGGGTGCCGGAATGCTGATGGATGTGATGACCGATGATTGACTTACGAGCGATTGAATGAGTTGATTCAGTGGTGATACGGCGGCTACGGCCAACGGAATTGGACGATGGTCCACGAAAACTCTGACCGGAAAGGTTGACGCTCGGTCCAAAGGCTCCTGGCCGGAAAGTACGCGGTGGGTCCAAAGGCGCTACGACCGGAGATGACGCTGATGTCCAAAATGGCGCTACGCCGGAAGGTGACGCGGATGATCAAAATGGCTTTTGAGAAGGAGGCGCTGACGGTCCAAGGGCTCTACGGCCGGAAGGTGACGCGGTGGTCAAAGGGCGCTACGGCCGGAGATGACGGATGGTCCAAATGGCGCTCGCCCGGTGACGCGGATGGTCCAAAATGGCACTACGGCCGGAAGATGCGCGGATGGTCCAAAGGGCGCTAGGCTGGAAGGTGACGCGGATGGTCCAAAATGGCAATAGGTTGACGCTGCGGTCCGCAAATGGCCCTGTGGCTGGCATGGTGACGGTATCATTGACTTTCTCTCCGTCAGATCAAATTGCGCACTGGCGGGGAGCAGCAATCCGATTCGATCGCTGCGAGTCAAACTGCGAAGCGATGGTTGAACGATCGATTGATGCTTTCTCCGACGGGTTGGATTGCAGTCCGCGGTTGCTTCTTTAGTCGTCCAGGAATCCTCCATTACCATCCTGGTCACGGCACCAATGTTTCGTCAGGGTGGGACAACCCTACGTGTGTTTCACTTCTTTGGATTCCGACGACGAGTAACAACAACTGCTTGATAACTTTACTATGATTTATTACCTCCGAGGCGGCCAGCTCGAGGTTACGTTCGATACTGTACGATACATGAAGTGTAGAATCGCCTTTTATAGGCGACTCTTAGTACGGCAAAACAATTATTATTATGTATTAAATTATTGGGGACGTGTGCAAACTTCAAATTTAAATTCTAATTGGACTTAGCGCGCCAACTGCTACGCACTAACGCGAGCAGTTGGCGCGAAACAACAAAAACACATGAATAGCAGCTCACGCTGCACTGTCGTGCTTCAACAGCAGCTACGTCGGTGAGCGCAGTTCGTGATCGAACACCCTTTTTTCTTGTCCGCAAGAGTCTCGTTTCGGCCGTCGCCGTTCAGTGCGGTTGGCTTTTGGACTCTCCTTTTTGTGCGGTGTTTCGCACAAAAAGTAGAACAATGGAGCCGGACCATGACCGCGGTCGAAAGAAATGTAACAATAATGCGTAATGTGGTGCATGGTATATAAAAGTGATCCAGATAGGGCATGTTTGTGCAGGCTGAGACGATCAATTGTTATCAATGCCAATGCCCGTAGTAATGCAATCAATTTATATTAAAAACGACTTTGGAAAATGCATTTTTTGCAAACTGAAAACTAATAAGGCGTTACATATTTATTAAAATTATGGTCTCCCAAAGTCAAGGGGAGGTAATCTTCTTCTTCTTCTACTGAATCGAGCAGCATGAAAATTTGAATGCAGAGGTTTTGGGGCCAGGGAAGGTTCTTAAGATGGTTAGGACCCCTCTCCTCTTCGAAACCTGGCTCCTATACAAGAAAACACCAATTTCATCATAACTCGAGATCAAGCAAATGGAAACAAATTTGGCGTGTGGAGGATTTGGAAGAGAAGATATGTTTTGTGGTGGTTTGCACCCCTTCTGGAAGGGGGCTCCCATACAAATGAACCAAAATTTCCGCATAACTCGAGAATTAATCAGAGAATAAATCAATTTTAGGCGAACAAAGTTCAACTAGTCTGCTAGTAAAAATAAATATTAAATGGAAAAATTTTTAAAATCTCCTCAGAAGGATTTAACTTTGATTCAGGAAGTGTGAATGCACTTGAATATTTTATAATACGTGGATAATAATGCGTACTTATTGTACGACAAAAACTTGGAACGCATCGTTCTTAAACAGCTATATGAGATACAATGAGCTATCACTTTCTGCTCCCTGATTCAAAAGTCTTGCAATGATATTAATAAAATGTTTGCGAATATTTTACCCATAATGACACTCAGTGTTGGTAGAATCATACTCAATTTGAATCTCGAGGTTTCATACGAGCTAACTCTTCTGATTCTGTGGAAGCATCGCTTGAGTTTCTCGGCCAGAATCATCGCTTCGCTCACTCACCGTAAAATGATTTCGTTCTAAAAGCGTCAAAACAAATCGAGACGTATGTTTTTGTTTATATAGTAATATTGGCCATTGTTTTAGACGAAAATGGTTAATTCAATGCATTCAACAATGACAAACACGTAAATATCATGCAATGATGCAAATTGCGATTCAAATCATAGACAAATCTCTCAGCATAATTGTGATGGGATTTGACTCACGCTGGTTTGAATCGCCGATGGATTGAGATTTTGAGATTTTACCAACACTGGTGACACTGTCAGACAGTAGGAGTTAGAATGTAATACACACACCTATCTTTCCCGTCCGCAACGTTTACTACTCGCGCACCACAAAAATTAAGGGTTTTAGTACATGATTGACATTTTATGATTTCTAGTAATGCACGAAAACAAAGAATACTATGATTGGAATGTTTCTGAATAATAAATTTGCAAACGGAAAGAGAATGCTTTCTAGGGCTTCTATTGAAATATTTCATCAAATGCTTCAAAACCCAAATTAGGCAATTCGGATCCAAGAAAGCATCATTACCTCTGAGGACTAAATTTGGGTTTCATAGTAATTTTTAAACAATTGTCATGTCCAACAATTTTCATATCTTAAGATACGCAATTTTGTTTCGAAACCAGTGACATAAGAATCAAATGAATTTTCTAAAATATTCATGAATGATGGCACACAATCCTCAATGAACAAAATTGCCTTACGTAGTTTACGTTGGGCGGTTGTGTCACTAACCTTCTGATTTTTATTTCAAAAATGCTTGAATAAACTTTTACTGTAAATTCAACTCTTATGTTTGTAAAATAATGTATATCGAAAGATAATCTACGACAAACAAAATTTAACTGATAAGTTGAAAACTCAACAAAAACTAATTATATTTCCTCAAATACAAAACGTTAGAATTCGCATCACTGCAATCATATCGTTATGTATACACACAAGTAATAGTGTGCGTATTTTATTTGGAAACATTATTGATGATATGTAGGTACAGGCATAGGATTAACTATTCTTGAATGTTATTGAAATAGGTGCATAGCGATGATGATGTTTTTCACTAAATCTTCTAAAATGTGATAATAATGTTATTTTGAAATTACCAAATTGTTTTCAATTAAAATTATGACAAGCATAATATTCTAATGTTACTTATTGGGTGAAATCAATGCATTTTATGCGCATTGCCTTATTATTATTGATATAGAACAGATACCTATCTGTTATCCGGCATTTCCAAGTCATCAAATTAGCCGATTATTTTTAATTTCAAAAGGAATAAAGCATGGAGCCGCTTGCCAAAAAGCCAGTTTTCATTGTAATGCAGTCATGATAAAAATAAATGATTATCAAAATACGTTTTACATCCAGGTGGCTTTTGCATCAAATAATTCTTTGAAAGTTTGCACTTGAACTTGGATTTATCTGATTAATTATAGACTGAGCGCATTTTTTAAACCACGTCCTCCTCCCAGAAACCATACAAAATAACCACATACTCTTAAATAGCACATCGAAGTTCTCGATAACGACGATAAAAACGAATACGCCCATTCCACATCTATTCTCAGTAAATGTGCCTACAGACCTAACTACAGCGAAAAGTTGAGCGTGTCAACGACGGAAAAAAGTTACGAATGTGCGACGCGGCGGTGGCGGCGACGACAACCAACGCTATATCACCGGCCCGGTTAGGTGGGAATATAAAGCGGTGGCGGCCAGGAATTGAATCATGCGGTCGCTGCTGGCTCTGGTCGGTATTAATTTTTCACGCGTGAAAATGAACTTTCAGCACTCGTTTGCCAGTAAAGTGACTGTCATCCTGAAAAGTGGGACAGGAAGTCGTTCGGAATTCACAGTTCCATGCAGTTTTTTCAATAGCGAGGAAGGATTTTGAATTTTGAAACACAGTCAATTTACCTGAATGGAATGTTTGATGTGACAATGAGGTTGGATATATGGCTCATAACTCATGCCAGCGTTAACGTTATTACTGCAGCATTATTCAGTTCGTTTGAGCGAGAGATTACAGCTTATTTCAAATGGGTTCGATAAATTCAGTAATATCAAACTAAAAATAGAGGATAAATAACGGATATTGGACATAACTGATTGAGACGAATGCCAACAAAAAAAAATAATTTAAAGTTGTTATAGTTCATATTTTTTTTCGTCCTAATACAATGATAAAATACGCAGAAAAGCTTAGAAGCAGAACGTAAGCCAATTCTAATATGTTCAATCAAATTCTTGAACAGACCATTCCACGTATCTTTCCTTTAGCTTACACATTTTAATATTCAAGAAATCAAACCACTTCAAAGCACCATCCTTAACAGGATCCACATAACCTGAGATACAAACCAACCAACGAAAAGCAACTCGATGAGTGCCAGCAAAGGAGAATGTTTGTCGGAGGAAGTTATACCTCTCAAGTGTGCATTTTCTGGGCCAACAAACCTTTTCTGTATTTCACAAAGGAAACCGGTGTGCGTATGCTGTGGTGGCAGGAGAGGGATGCGTTGTTTGGTACAGACCAGTGGCAACAGCAGAACAACGTATTCTACCATGATCACGTAATAAATTTTACATGCTTGTTTTGCTATTTAGCCTTTTTACATACTTGTTTGGATGTTTTGATTGCTGGTGGGGGTAGAGGATTGTTGTTCTTTTGTGGCAACAAGGCAGTTCCAGTTAAATAAAAACCTGGGTGTTAGAAATGTTGCAAAGTATGTTGCGGTGTTTTCAAATTGGGCTCTGTAAACATGTTTTAATTTGTTCCGACTATTTAGCTTTGAGTTTATGTTTACCGAAGGTAAAGCCTTGAGTTTATGTTTGCCGAATTGAAGCTTTTAAAATTTATGAAAAGCATTGGCTATAATTTCTATGAATACAAGACAAGTGCGTCCACCAACATTCCTATGTTACACAGTCTAACAATGTTCTCATCAGTGCTTGTATTTATGAGGCTATTATCACAACTTTGAAAAATTAGAAAACTGCCATTCAAGTCAGTGGAACTTAATATTGCATAATTTCAAGCTACGTTTTTCGCTCATCTTGTGATAACGATGCCATCCGACCATCATGAATATTGAATCCAGAAGGCATCGGTTATCTAAAACATCAATTAGTGGATCGATGGATTGTGTACCGAGGAATGTTGAAGTAGAAAGTCAATATTGGACTTTCTCTTTGTTTCCTCCGCCGACGGATTATCTCGGAAAAAGTGCGTCACATGCAGGGAAAATATTCCGTTTTGTAGGATGGCAAAAACGTGTCTTGTGTTAACTCCGCTAACGACCATCTTAACGATTACTCCATGGTGAAAGTGATTTTGTACTACGGATTGTTTTTAGCGTGGGTGGACTCGTGATTAGGATGCGCAGTTCCAAAGGCATTAAGTGGCTGTTTATTGTTTTCTCATGGCAAATCGCATATAAACAGGCCTCTAGAGTAGAAGGATCGGCGACAACTGGCCGTTGTCGTTTTTGGAGCTTCGTTGGTTGGTTTCGTGATTGTATGTAAAGTAGTTTGGGGTGGGACTGATGTTTTGTTTTTTGAGCCCTATGTTCACGAAGCTAGTTTCCCTTTCATGTGTATTCATGAAAACTTCTACTGATTTAATATCGCCCAGCATGAAACAGTTATAAGTGACGATATTGACAGGTTTCGCTCTAATATTAACCATGAGATGTGCTTAAGGTCACTCTTCACGGAATCCAAGTTTCAAAGTGCTAGCGTTTTCGGGGGCACACCACTCGATACGGAAGCAACGCACAACTGTCATTTTTATTTTTTCACGCATGCTGCGACGCAGCAAAGCTAAATCAACAAAAATGACAGTTGTGCGCCGCCTCCGTATCGAGTTGTGTGCCCCCGAAAACGCGAGCACTTTAAAACTTGGATTCCGTGAGGAGTGACCTTAAATTGTGTCCGAAGGACGCTCAAGTATACAATTAGTTATTAGCAATGCCTAAATTCACTAAGAAATCACAACATGTAACCGATACAATGGGCTTTACTCTGTCAGATAGGAAATCTAGTTTTCCAGAACAAACGTTCACATTCTACGAAAATAATTAGAATGGTGATATGGAAATGCTAATATCATCTTCCAAACTTGGACGTACATGTTCATGATATGCGAAAGTATAGAATTGATAGTTCCGTTAGGATACGGCAGGCATGAAGAACGTTTTTATAAAAGTTGATTTGAAAGCGAGCGGAGGACAATATTTGTGATGGCACATGTCACACGACCTTCCTTCTGCCAAGCTCCCGTATGAAGGGGGAGGGAAGAATATCAGTGTGGAAGCTGATATATCTGCACTGGCAAAAGGAAGGTGGTTTGACTTGCTCATATGCCATCGCGTGCGGAAGGATTTGCTATCGACGAGTACTGTTTCCAAATTTCTAATGGGAAGATCCATTAATTACGTAACGCAAAAATTTGAATTTTCAACCCCCCTCCCCTATGTCACACTTTTTGTATGAAGCTTCTGAAAAATTTGTATGGATCGTCACACTTCACTCAACCCCCCTCCCCCCACTAAGCGTTACGTAATTTGTGGACGTTCCCTATGACATCAGCATTTAGTCGAATAGGATTTTTATTGCACAGTTCTGTTTTCTCATTGCATCATTGCGTTTAATTAGAATAGTGTTGGTTCACAAAAACAGCTATGCCCATATTGCTAAAAGCTGCGCATTTTATTTCTTTATCATGACCAACAAAATATTTTTAATTATTTTATGTATAATAATTCTGAATGTTCTAAAAGTTTTACTCGAAATTTCTCCAATTTGACGTAATATTACCTCTGAAGGCATATTTACAGGATACACCAAGTATACCGAAAGGCTATATGTTTACTCGAGACCCATAGTGTTATATACCAATCGACTCAGTTCGACGTATTGAGGTGATGTCTGTGTGTGAATGTGTGTGTATGTATGTGTGTGCGCAAAAAGTCTCGTCCATTTTTCAGGCACTTACCCTCAACCGATTTGCTCGCAACAAGTTACATTCGACTGGAAATCCTGTCCTATTGTTTCCTAGTGAAAATTGATCGGATTGCCCTATGGGCTTGGAAGTTATAGCCAAAATACATTTTTTTAAACCTAAAACGCTTAAAAAAGTTCAGCTCATATTTTGGGCACTTATTATTAACCGATTTGCTCACACAGTTGCATTCGATTGGTAATGTCTAGGAGTGGTGGAAATTCGCGATTTCGCGGATGCCGCGAAATCCGCGAAATTTGATGTTAGCCGCGAAAAACCGCGAAATTAACCTTTCCCGTCAAAAATCGGTCGATTTCTTGACCTATAGTCAATACCAACTCGACAAAATACGCATTTTTTGACGCCTCGAATTTTTTTTTTTATTCCGAAATTAATCGAATGTTGCGCCAAAATAAATTGAAGAACAATTTTGTTTTTCTTTCAAATTTCAAAAATAGTTATAGACGTTAAAAATATGGATTCTTTAGGAATGTTCTTCTTCTTCTTCTTCTTATTGGCATTACATCCTCACACTGGGACAGAGCCACCTCGCAGCTTAGTCTTAAGCACTTCCACAGTTATTAACTGCGAGGTTTCTAAGCCAGGATACCATTTCTGCATTCGTATATCATGAGGCTAACACGATGATACTTTTATGCCCAGGGAAGTCGAGACAATTTCCAATCCGAAAATTGCCTAGACCGGCACCGGGAATCGAACCCAGCCATCCTCAGCATGGTCTTGCTTTGTAGCCGTGCGTCTTACCGCACGGCTAAGGAGGGCCCCTTCCTATTCCTTCTTTAGGAATGTTAGAGATTCTCAAAAGGCTATTACCGAATTGCATTCACATGACCTGTAATACTCACATTATGGGATTGATCGGCGAAGTTTGGAGAAAAAAGTTTCTCAACGTTGATCCGCGAGACGATCAAATCTTTTTTTTCATTCGGCCTCGAGAAAATGTCGTTTTAAGGAGATCATAGCCGAACTAGCCGGCTGCCCTCCTTATCCGTGTGGTAAGAAGAAGAAGAAGAAGAAGAGCCGGCTGCCACAAATGCTTTGACTGAGCTCCAAGAACTGCTCCAGGACCGAGAAATAAAGGAAAAGAATGGTTTCATCAGTCAAAGCACTTCTAAACTGGTTGAGGTCTTGACTTGGTTCGAAAGCCGTCACGGGACGGTTCATTTGGTCTAAAACAAAATCATGTATTTGCTTGCAGGTATTTTTACAATTTCATTTGTTTATTCTCATATTAATTTGAAAACCATAAACAGTATTTTCAGACGAGAATACCTTTGCCAAAGCGTCGAATAAGATGAAGCAATACTACTCGACACCTACCTCGCGATTCTACCAACCGGGTTTGAAGTTTTTACGATAGGTCCGATAACTGGATTCGCAGCAATCGAAGTTTTTGTCTGTTGATAACCTGTTAGATGGAATTTCAGAATATGCAACCAACAAGTCTATGATACAGGATGAACTATTGGCCTACAAACATGCCGGTATAGGAATACAGGAAAATGCTGATCCACTCACGTTTTGGTTTGCAAACCAAGACCGCTTTCCTCAGCTCTTCAAAATAGCGTTGAAATATGTCTTTTCCTGGAAACTCGGTAGATGCTGAACGCAGTTTCAGCCAGTAAAATTTAATCAACACTTCCTAGTCCCAAAAGTTGACGGAAAAAATTGTCAAACCAAGTGCTTTTGACCAGTAATGCAAAGAAATAAAAAAAAATGAAAATAATAAACGTATCAATTTAAATAAATATGGAATCTAAACTGTCTTTTAAATGTTTTGTACCGAAATATAATTTTCCGCGAATTTTCAGATTTTCTGAATAGGCTGTCCGCGAAATGTTGAATGTTTTGCCGCGAATTTTCACCACCCCTAGTAATGTCTCATTGTTTCCTATTGAAAATTGGCAAGATCGGACTATGGGCTTAGAAGTTATGGCACACAATTATTTTAAACCAAAAAGGCGCAAAAATGTCTCGCATTTTGGGCACTCATCCTCAACCAATTTGTTTGCAACAAGTTGCATTCGACGGGGAATCATACCCCATTATTTCCTATTGAACATTAAAGATGAAGAAATGAAGGCCAAAATACAAATTTTTGTATTTAAAATGCACCTCAAAAATTTACCTATGATCTAGATTGCACCACAATCTTGAAAGTTATGGCCAAAATATTTTTGTTTAAACTCAAACTGCGATTTCAAAACTCTCTAATTTTTCGAGCACGATCAAATAGATATCTGAATAGGCAGTATATTTATGCTTACGAATATAACAAAAAACCCAGATTAATCCACCTAGCGGTGATTTTCTCGTTCATTATAAAATGTATCGAGAAATGTTTATTGGGGAGGTCAATTAATGGTTTAGCGCTAAAAAATGTATTCACGGTACATTGTGCCGGGTACAAGTTTTGCGACTTCCAAAAAAGTTGGAATAATTCAAGACAAAATTTTCAAAACGACTTATCTGCTTTTGTAAACAAAGATTCGAACGACGATTTGACGAATCTGATAGCTCTCCCACGCAAACCAACACCATCTATAGGTAGGTGAAGGTTTCCGCTACCTGTTGATGTTGTTGATTTGCGTGGGAGAGCTATCAGATTCGTCAAATCGTCGTTTGAATCTTTGTATACAAAAGCAGATAAGTCGTTTTGAAAATTTTGTCTTGAATTCTTCTTCATCATCAATTTATTCCAATTCATTCTACCCAAAATTAGCACATGAGCGATTCCAAGCAACAGCATCAAAATTTAAGAAAATTTTTAATTCATGATTTTCTATTGAGTTGAAACTTTGCACAGTTTTTCAATTTCATCTAAATCGTCATTTTTCGATATCAAATCTTCATATTGAGTCACGACTAACTTTTCAAAAGGGTGTATGTGAAAATGGTTCAAAAATATTTAAAAAGCTGCACAGCAAAAACGGAATGTTCGATTGTTATGATTTTTTCAGCAAAGTTAGACAACTAAATGGTGATTCTTAAGAAAATGTGCACAGTAAAAAAAAATTTTTTGCCTTTAAAATATCATTTTGTCACACAAAACTCAAATATCTCAAAACCCTATCTTTTTTCGAACGTAATTTTTTAGGGAAAACGGTCCATTATATTAGCTATCTACCATAAAAATTTGGTGATGGTAAACTAATAAACAAAAAAAGTTATGACATTTCAAACATTTCACAATTTTCACATATAGTAAAAAAAATGTCCGTGTATTTTTTTTCAAGAATCGCAGTTTGATGCTAATTTTTATTGTTAAGGGCCTTGCGTGAGTTAAATAAGTTGTTTGTATGATATTCCATATTTATGTATTCATCGATATTATGTATATTATATGTATAAATATTATATGTATAAATAAATAAAAATGAATTAATATTATCCTAAGTATTAAATTAAATGTGGCAGTTACACAATGTTGTTATAGAAACTCTAAGAGTTTTGGGTTTGAATTTTGGTATGGGTTATGATATCATGAACACAGTTTATTAATACTTATTTTTTTTTATTTTTATTCAAATTTTTAAAATATCGAACACTTTTGAATTATTATCAGCACAGTTTGAGTATAGTTTTGCTTTAATTTTATTTTCCGACAATGGAATGAAACAGTGAAATTTTGGGTTCCTTGGATCGTTTTCGCGTTATTAAATTGCTCGCTGAGCTCTGAAGCCTTTATTTCGTACTCTTCAGTAGTAGTAAAACAAAATGATAATTTGGTTAAATCTTTTCTTTTCTACGATTTGCCCAATCAAAAGTTCTTTCGCAGTTTTAATTGGATGCTCACGTTCTTTGGCTAAACTTGCTCTTGTGGCCATGCGCTTTATTGTTCCTTCCAATAGCATCACAAGGACCTTTGCCATGTGATGTAGCAAAAATGCCATTCTGCATCAATTCCATACATTGATTTAAATTGACATAGGCTCGAAAAATTCTTACGATTTTTGTACTGCGACGCTGCTCCATCAGACATGAAATATATCTTTTGACTTCTTTATGCTTATCAACGCGTAAAAGTTAATCATTTTTTCAATGAACAAGTTTACGGATACTGAATCGTGTCTTAAATCTTCGGAAATTATAATAAAACTTAAGTGTTCAATTTGCGTATTTCCATTAAAATAAATAACGAATGGATGAATTGTAGCTTGTTGTACGTTCCAGTGATGGGACTGCACTTCATCTTGCAATACAAAGCTGTAATTTTCAGAAAAATCACAAATGACTAAAATTCACCATTTTGTAAATGTATTTTTCGTATTTATTAAAAAGCTGGATTGTTCTGTTTTAATGAAATCGTGAGGGATTAAACTTTCTAATTTCAAGCAAAAATATGACACAAACTCATCTACAGGTTTTACAATAGTTTCTATGTCACACCTATCCGTGGTCACCCATTGCTCAAATGATAACTGATCAATATATTTTTCTTCAAACTCAGCGAATAAAGTATTTTCCAATGATGAAGAATCTGGACAATCCGAACAAGATCGTAGATAGCAATTTGATGTTGTTTTTTCACACAAAAGACTACCAGTTAACATTTTAATATCCTTTGTTAAATTGATTCTTTTCAAACTATGTAAATAAGATTAATATTCTCATGGTTGTGTACACACACATTATGTGTTCCTGAATTGGAAAGAAGCTTACATTGCCTTGGCCGAAGGCTTGCAAATGAGGAAAACCTATTTTAATATTATCGTGAATTTCCTTGAAGCGTGTGTACGCTTCTTTCAAAGTCGTCATCACTAATCGTTTTGGATTGCTTGACGCTTTCCATCTTTTTTACTGATACATAATCTTTTGACCAGGCATAGCTCGACTTACTTCATCATCTTCAAAATATTGAACTACTATTTCTTTTGTCTCATCTGTTAATGCAGTACTAGACCTAAGTATTTTGGTTGAAAGACAGTTATTCTGCAATTGGGTTGCCTCTTGTACTGGATTTCTATTGGGTTTGAACTCATCAATGGCATCCTGAATAGACCACGAACTTGGCAGCATCGACAAAATCAATAATTTTTCTTTCCTTGTCGTGGCTGCATTCGAGAACCTTTCCTTCATATTTATAATTACCTCATCGTAGTCTGTATTTTCCACATCATCAGGTCCTAATTTGAAGAGGTTTCTTCGTACAGCTTCGTTTATTTCACGGTATTTTTTCTCCGGGTAATAAACGTAGTCCATCTTACTCCATTTAATCGGAGTCACTTTTATCCCAGCTATGCCCTCGTTAAAGCGTTCGATGTTGACCTTTTGGATACACTCATCTTCCGATTGATTTGTTGAAACAGATTTCGCTGATGGTACGGTGGCAAGGCTCTCAGCACTTAATACTTCTGGTAATTCCTCAGTTGTTGTCGATACATCTGGCAATTCCTCAGTTGCTGTCGTTTTCGAACTTCCTGCGCTCTGCTCAACCGATGATATACAGATTGCTCTTTTGTCAACGTTTAGACGGCAGGACGTGCAAATGCGTAAATTTGTATTCAATGTGGACATTGGAGCATAACCAGTCGCTTTCAGTTTATCTATGGTGCTTTCGGTGAGATTTCGTAACTCTTTTGAACACTTTTTCCATCAAACGGCCTACAACAGTTGAGAAAGCGGCTACTCATGTTGTTCGTAATATTTCAATAAACAAAATCACTTTAAGTTTTACTGATTAGTTTGGTGTCATTTGCTTGACTGAAGAAAAAATTACTATAAGATCTTTAACAACCTTAGTAGTAGTAATTTTTTGCTTTTTCGTGAGCATTGTCATGGTATGTACCTATCATGCATTTGTTGTTGTTGAAGATACCCGTTTCCTCCCTGATCATAAAGTCTATTCTCTAAGAGGTATATTTTTGCAGATAAACTATAGACGTACACGTGTATATAAATCTTTGATTTTGCAGCTTTTGTCTTAAAAATAACATTTCTGATATGTTTCTATCAACGTTATTATCAACAGGTTTCAACACTATTAAAAGAATTTTCGCCAGTCACGTGCAATGAAAATTATGACACTATCAATACTTTTGATCACAACACTGGATCGTGTCTAAGTTTCTTATAGATGCTATGAATAATTAAATCAAAATATCATGAAAACAACTTGTTTAAATCACGTCCTTAACAATAAAATCTGCATCAAACTGCAATTCTCGAAATAACTTACACAGAAAAAATTTTTTTACTAAATGTGAAAATTGTGAAATGTTTGAAATGTCATAACTTTTTGTTTATTAGTTTACCATCACCAAATTTTTATGGTAGATAGCTAATATATAATGGACCGTTTTCCTAAAAAATTACGTTCGAAAAAAATAGGGTTTTGAGATATTTGAGTTTTGTGACAAAATGATATTTTTGAAGGCAAAAAAATTTTTTTTACTGTGCACATTTTCTTAAGAATCACCATTTAGTTGTCTAACTTTGCTGAAAAAATCATAACAATCGAACATTCCGTTTTTGCTGTGCAGCTTTTTAAATATTTTTGAACCATTTTCACATACACCCTTTTGAAAAGTTAGTCGTGACTCAATATGAAGATTTGATATGACGATTTAGATGAAATTGAAAAACTGTGCAGAGTTTCAAATATTTTCGAAATGGTCGCTCAGGATCGACTGACATGCCCCCGTGGAATGCCTCTATTATTTTTATGAATTTTGATTCCTGTTGCGTCCGTAATTGTTTTTTCGTTTTGTTCTTTGATATTTACTAGTCTATATATCCGTTGCTAAAAGGAAAGGCTTTTCCTTTCGTCTTAACTAAAGCCTTATCGTCTCCAATATCCTCATAGTCTTTGTCATGTATTTTGATTTTGGAATTATGTCTGTTAGCCTCAAATACAATATTGTCTCTTCTTGCTGTCACAATAGTACGTTGTTTTGTTAGGTTAATGTCCTGTAAGTCTAATGACGTGGAGTTTCCAAATACTATTTGTCTCGGTGCTAAATTCGTCGTGGCATGTTTTGTGTCGTTGTAAAGGGCAGTCGTCATGGTTGACAGTCCTTGAAGTAAAGTGAAAGTTGGTCGAATTTCCGGTGCGAGTTGGCTACATACATTTCTAAAAAGAAGTGTATTATGGAGACCTTCCTCGATGGTGCCATTACTGTTGCTACTGCTAGTATATAGTGAACGGCAACAATCATGGGTTTCTAGGAAATTTCTTAAAATTTTGACTGCGTGAAATAAGTGGCTTTGATCGCATGAGTTAATTGTTTCGGTAGGCCAAAAAATTTTGAATTAGCTTGATGAGCGTTTCGACGTGATTTCTTCTGAAGTTTCGCTAATGATTTTCAAAATTGAAAAGTGCAAATTTGGAAAAGGAGTCTATAATTGTTAGAAACTTTTCGAGTTTTCTTTCACGTAGACGTCCAAGAATAGAGCTCTTCTAAAGGTCTTTCCTGGTAGATTCTACGTGTGACGGTAGTGTTAAAGGGATGACGCCCATATTTAGCGCGTATTTCACAATCTCTGCATTTTTTTTACAAAGGTCCTAACAATTGAAGACATGTTTGGGAAGTAAAGACTGATTGATGAATTTCTCCTCATGTGAGTTTCCAACTTCTATGATTAAATAGACCTTTTATTATCAAATTCGTCTGGTCTTTTTTTACAAATTAGATTCAGAAGCTTATGATTGCAGAATTGTACCTCGCATTCCCCTTGGAAATGTTTACCTAGAATTTCCAGAGCACAATTTTGCAATGTTAGGTGGGAGAAAAAGATTATATGTTACATTTTGGAGATAAATGAGCTTGAAGAATATTCAATAGTTGTTCTTTCGCGTGGAACACGTGTCTACTATAACCTGAAAAGATAAAAAGTAATAAATGGAGGGACTTTCTTCTGTTATTGGTAATAAGGAACGATGAGCTGATTTCCTAAATTTATTTATGAGATTTCCGGCCCGTATATAGGGATCGTTTTCGTGTAATTTCTGTTCTTTCTAAAAATGGTTTGTAAATTTATTTTGATTCATCCACACTTGAGGTATTCGAGATCCATCATTATCACGTTTTGCTTCCCTTTCTTGTAAACCAATAGGAAATCGAATTGCTCCAGATATAACCGTTGACGAGTTACTCGTCCTGTTGCATCTGTTAATTTAATTTCATACGTCAATGGCTCAGTGATCCGTAAATAATAAAGAAACTTCTGTACCACAAATGTAATCGAAATTTCTTTGCAGCGAAATAGATAGCTAAAAGTTCTTTCGCAGTTGCGGAATACTTTTCCTCTGCTTTGTCAGTGTTCGCGAAAAGGTACGCAATTGGTCTTTTCAGTGTCCATCTACCATTTGCGTCAGTACTGCAGCCGATAGCAGAAGTTTGATGCAACAGAAGTTAGTATGGCTAACATGGTCTGATTTAAAATCTGGATAACCTGGCAGCAAAAAGTAGTGTTGTACCTAAGGATATCCTTTAACTTAGCAAAAGGCAGATTCATATTCGAGGATTGGTAGTAATTGATTTATTCTTACACGAAGTTGGCTACCCAGGGTAAATTGTATTAGCACTTTATTTTTCGCCTTTTCGGTCATATAGGTTATTATACAGCCAGTATATGAAGTTTTTGTTAGCCTATGGTAGCCTTTTATAGAATGCACTTTTTGTTGACGGCTTATTTAGAATGCTTATGGTTTTCTCTACCTGGGTAGTCATTGGGTTTTGTAATTTTGCAAATCCTGCACAAATCTTCTGGTAGTAGGAGATTGTTCCGAGAAACGACTTTAGTTCTTTGATGTTTTCGGTAAGAGACCAATTAATTTTAATTGCCTCATCCAACTTTCTTTGGGTTTGGTTTCACCCGTCTGTAGAGAGACGATGTGTCCAAGGGAGTTCTACTTCTTTACAGAAGAAATTCAGACTTATCGTATTGTATCTTAAGTTTAGCATCTTTAAGGGTTTGTAAGATTTTCTGAATCGTCCTTCATATGCTCATCTAAAGAAGTTGAAAAGATAATGATGTCAAGTCCATATAGACGAAAGATCTGGTCCCCCAGATGTTTCGTGGTAGCAGCATCCGATTAAACGTTGGAATGTCGCGGGCGCATTCTTCGAACCCGAATGGTATTTCGTCTTTGGAATATCATTCTAACTCCACCTCTACCTGGTGAAAACCACTGGCTAACCGAGTGCAGTACATAACCAGGCTTTTCCAAGGCGATCCAAAATCTCGCTGATCTCCAGGGTATAGAGATATCTATCTGCTGGCGTTAATTGGTCTAAGTTTCCTGTATAATTCAACCCAACTACGCTGATATTTCTTTTCTTTACATTTCTGAATTTGCTCACTTTACTTTTCTCCCCAAATGGTATGGGTACTTTGCTAAGTTCGTTATGAATGGGGCTACTTTCACCGGTTTCTATTTTGTGCTTTTTATTTGATGGGTAGAAATCCACTTCTGTCCATCATGGAAGAAAAACTTACTCTTGAAGGGCCGAAGAGTTTTTGGCTAATAATTCTAACCTCTTCTTCTTCTTTATTCAAATGTTCTGCAGGGAAGTTGTTGCGGAAAAAGTTTCATGTTGGTTGAGAAAAGAAACGTTCATTCTCAAAAGGTTTTAATCTCTCAGTTTGGCTTATTAGTAGTAAACAATAAGTGTACAGTGGCACGATTATTTCTACGTATAAAGGCCAGGTCGTAATGTGATATCTGTCGTCGAAATAATTTCTTCCCTCAGCCGAGAATGCCCTGTCTGCAGGTCGGTATCTCTAAGGAGGTTTTTCGTCTGTTCCTGAAAGTTCTTGTTTAGGGTAGTATTTATCTAAAGGATATTTTATATTGACAATCAAAGAAAGTTCATGGCTACTTGGTATCGATTTTGGCATTCATAGTAGTCAAATTCTCATATCCGATAAGACCGTCAGAAAAAGTTATGGCGGAATTTGAATTGTGGTACGGTAACGTTTTGTCAGCCTCTAGGAAACATATTGACATGCAATACTTTATCAATAACAACGTACCATTTTGATTGAGTCACCATTGTGCAGGTCGGTTAGCCTCGTTAACTTTTAACACGTGCTCCGGATTAATGTACGATTTATTCGCTCCAGTGTCTATCAAGAAATTCACATCCCTTTATTAGACTTGTAGCGAATAAACGGTATTGTTTACGTTGTTGAGAGATCGTCTTCCTCTAAGCGAAAATTTGACACGTTGGGTTGCATCGCTCTACCTTGCACATTGTCATCCTCATCGTCATCGTCATCGTCGTCGTCGTCGTTATCTACGTCTACTTCGTTCTCTGATTTAAATTTTTGTTTTTGCATCGGGTATGGGGGTTTTGAATTTGTATGCTCCCTTAGGGTTCACTGGAGGGCCGCACTGCTTTTGTTGGGAAATTTGTTGAATTGAGATTTCGTGGGTCTAGATCTAATTTCCGCGTTCTGGTTTATGCTCTAAACTGACTTCGTATGCGCCATCTTCTAAGGTTTAAAGGCTTTGGATAATATAACAATGATAGCGGATAAAGATTCCTCCGATATTGTCGAGATATCGAGTAACGGTTAAAATATTCAAGGATTTCCTTTCCTGTGATGGAGTTGGAATTCAAGTTAGATTTTAGTCTTGTGTTAATCTCCTTTACATACCGTTGAAAAGAATTTCAGTGAGCTTTTTATCACTTTTCTTAATGTTAAACAGTGTCGGCTTACATTTGTCGCCAAAGTCAAACCGATCACCGTATTGTTCTAACAGGGATCTGTTTGATACCACCAATGGTATCAGTGATCGAGGCACAATGTGCAATGTCAGGATGCTCTTTGTGGCCATTCATAGAAAACTTAAAATGATACTCTTTCTAGTGCGATAAAACATCATCATTGCACCAAAAGAGCGTCCAAGACAACCAATCAAACGATGCTCGATGAGGCTGATGCGAAGAATATGCGGTGCCGTAAATCCTGCTGCACAAGATATTGTGCCTATGCTTTTACTAATTTTTCACACGAATTTAAAAGCTTTATATGTGCGTATCGGCCCAATGGCAATACAACTTTGCAAATTGAAGTGGTGATGAGTATCTTTTCGAAACGGCAAGTGAAATGATTGGTTCCTGTATCGTGCCACTCTTTTATATTTTGGAGAATGACAGTTGGAAGAAGCTTAAATCCGATCATTTCAATAGGCATGTCACAACAAATACGAAAATACTATGATGGTTGAGGAGAGGTGAGATGAACGGTAAGAATAAGCGTGTCTATATCAGGGTGTTAAAAGGTGTTGATGGTGATGGTGCACAGCACTGATCAGGATACAATCGCGCGAGCGTCTCCTCTAGTTTTATTTTTAATCGCTCTAATATACATAGAGCTTAGTGAATCGTGCCGGCCGTTGGCCCCCTTTATCTTTTACTCGTCATGTCCAGCTTTGAGATTCTTTCATTACTGCCGGAAAAATTCCGATAGGGTTCTGATGGGATCAGGGATAAGTAAAATATACTACGTATTTCCCCGACGTCATCAAAATGCCTGTTGATCAATTTCAGCCTTCAGCGCCTCAATCTCTGACTGTCTGGTCTCTGGCATTGTTTTAGTGGATTATTTTATAAAAAATAATAAAAATGAGTTACTCACGTAAATGAAATCCACATCCAAGGGGTTTGATGATCACGTCGTTGCAGGTTCGCGTGTGACGGGATTTTTACCACTTTTTAAACACCTAACGATCCCATTTCTGACACCACTTATGGGAATCGTGATATGGATTCACTTTTTAAAAAGACTGGTTACTCTAAACACTTTTATTAATAATACTAATAACAGCAGTTCACCGCATTGTCCCAAAGCTGCCAAAGGAAAGAGAACGCGCCACGCGCTCGCGGGGTTATTGTAGGCACGGATAAACTGCTGATCTAGCAGTTTGGGTCGTCCACGTTGTCTGACTGCAATTGGTGCACCTGAGTGGCACGATGTTCCGATGTTTCCATAACGACAATTCATTTCTTTATACATAGTGTTAGTTTTGGGGAACCGAATGACTCGCGATTTGGTCGAGGTTAGGGAATATAACAATACAGAAGAAAAGGAAGCTAACTCTAGGATGCTTAAGTAATTGCTGGAGTGCCGATGTTCACATAGTTGACATTCTTATGGCGATGTTTCCACATCTGTAACAGGACAAACAAACATTTTCTTGGGGAGACAACAAATGAGAGGAAGACATACGAAAGGGGGTTAACGACAGACATTGAAATGAACAACAAGAGGAAGACATATCTGTTATGGGGTACGGCTCGACAGACAAATGGATGAGCAGACTAAGATTACAGTTTTATCAGTCAACCTTCTTACAAAATTGGCTGACGAAGGACATGTATTCTGTGATCAAGGCCCGCCAACACTTCTCCTAATAGGCTTTGACTATTTCCCTCGGATCCGGAGATACCCAGTTAATGCAGGATCCAGGGCCGCGATTCTCCTCGCCCACACGACATAAATTAATCCTCGCAGCAATACAGAGATTACACTGAGAGCTCCACTCTGAAAAAAAGAATGTGCGTTTAAAAGTGTAGTGTGATTGGACATTAGACGAACAAGTCTCAAGTCCCATATTTAAATTTGAACCATGGACGCTTTCTGACACCTGTATGAATTGAATGCCCTAATCTACCCAACTTCCCATTTGTCCATTACCGTTTGCCACCTGATCAATGTATTTCCTGACGGTCAATGAAAAATCACTGGTGATTTGCTGTAAATACCACCTTCCACAGTTCCATCTTATTAAAGAGTCCGCTTTCCCATTTCCCGAGATCGGTTAGCAATGAGGAAGGATATGTCAATGAATAGTGTACAGCAGCCGGCTCAGCGGTACACGGATTGGACACCAGGCTCTTTCAGCTTAAAGTAGGCGCTATGAAAAATTGTAAAAAACACAGAAACCAGTGGAGCTGTATCCATTCTTTGTCTGGTAAAAAAGCTTCTCCCTCGCTGGCGTGCCTGTATGTATTTACTTCTGCAAATAATTGAAGGTATGACCTGCATGAAGGAAGTCTGGTATTCCATGAACCCCTTGCTTCATGGACAGACTGCGCACAGAGGAACTGTAAAAAGTCTAAGAAATTAGCACGATTGGTGTCAACCGAAGATACTTCCAGCGTCATATACCAGTGGTAAAGCCACTCATGAATCGAGATTGAGGGCTGTTTCGAGGCAGCTTCTCGATGATTGAAACCGATGATAATTCCGCGAAACGATCTGTCAGAGGGCAGTATTCCTGGGCACGCAGGCTCACGGTATGGAGTCGAATTCATGCAAATCGCGATACGGAGACAGCGGTACTGGAACTGCTGAAGCTTCAACACGTGTGTTTTAGCCGCGGACTGAAAACAGAAAACTACCGTATTCGAGGACCGACAGAATTGTTGTTCGGCATACAACGTGATAAGATCTTCAGGGTGTACCTCACCATGTTCCCGTGATTGTTCGTATGAAATTGGATTCGTTTCCGGGTAGCCCTTGTGTCAGATACGTAATGTGCTTCTCAGAAGGTGCATTTCCCGAGTCGAACTAGACCTGAAGGTATTTAGAAGACGCAAGAGTGACATTGTCTTACCCATCAGTTGGAGCGGCAACTTTCGTTGGCTTATGTTTTTTGAAAAGACGAAAGCCATCTCAGCTTCTCCGGAGAGAACTCAATACCCAGCTTCAGGTAGCCCGCGGACAAATCTGTCCAGAGAGTCTTGCAATGGTCTTTGCAGATCAACTGCGGTTGGCCCCGAAACGGATACAACGCAGCCATCCGCAAGCTGTGTTAACAAGCAATTCGGCATTAGACATTCATCACGTAAAAAATGTAAAGAAGAGCGCTCAAACATGAAGCCTGAGAGAGACCTGGTAGCTAATTCGTGAAGTTGCCAAGTCACCATGAGAAAAACTCATACGCTTCTCTGACAACCAAATTGCTGTACAAAATAATTGAAGTTCAAATTGGAGAAAGTCCACAAGCGTGGAGCTTGTCGGATAAGAACATCGACGCAAACTGAATCAAAAGCCCCTTATTGTCCAAAAATATTGGAGGCCCATTTGCTCTTAACTAAATTTCTGAAGAAAGCAACGCAAGACAGTCGTTCGTTCCCTTACCCTGCGGAAACCAAACTGTGTATCTGACAACAAACCATTCGATTCAACCCATTTGTCTAGCCGGAAGAGAATCACCTTCTCCAACAGTTTCCGAAGACAGGACAGCATCGCGATGGGGCGATACGAGTTACAATCCGACGCGGGTTTTCCGGGCTTCTGGATGGCTATCACCCTCACTTCCCTCCAATCATCCGGAACAATGTTGCACTCCAGTAACTGATTGAACAAGTTCAATAAGCGCCTCTTCGCGACGTCTGGGAGGTTTTTGAGCAAATTGAACCTTATTCTATCCATCCCTGGAGCAGAATTGTTACATGAAAGGAGAGCAAGCGAGAATTCAATCATCGAAAAGGGCCGATCTATATCATCATCAGGAAAAGCATCACGTGACACTTGTTTCACCGGCACCGAATCCGGACAGACTTCCATCGCAAAATCGAGTATCCACTGCGACGAGCTTTCACGATTTTCGTTTACGGACGACGCGTTGCGCATTCTTCTCCGACGGTCCACAGAGTTTTCATTGAGGTCTCGCGCGATAAACCTTCAACAAAAGTGCGCCATTATCCACGTTTCTTCTTTTTGACCAGCTTCTTGAACTGGATCTCGAGTGCAATGTACCGTTTGTGAAGAACGATCGATCCGTGTTCCGAAATTTCTTAAACGCGTTGGATTTCTCACGACAAAGCTGTGTGCACGCGGTGTCCCACCACGGACTATGTGGTTTCCTACGAACCGAAGCTCCTGGCACCGGCCGGCGTTGAGCATGGAGAGCGCTGTCAATAACCAACTGAGATAGAAACTGGTACTCTTCCCGCGGTGTAAGTGTTTCTGTCAACTGTATGCCATCAATGATGGCCTCCCATATTTCCCCCATTCGATGTGCTTTGTGAGGTCATGTGAGAGGTCGATAGAAGCATATTGATTATGTCCATTGGAAATTAAAACTTCGATCGGCAAATGATCACTACCATGGGGATCTTGGACCACCTTCCAAGTACAGTTCAACGATAATGAGCTCGAACAAATGGAAAGATCTAGACGGCTATCTCTTGCTGGAGAAGCCACTCGTGTAACTTCTCTTGTATTCAAAATTGACATATTGAAGTCGTCGCAGAGGTATATTATTGTTCCCCCAGCCTGTTCAGTGGGAGTTATTATCTTCCTAGAGCAACCGTGGCTCGGGCATAACCGAGCAGATGTCCGAGAGATCTCTACGAGATATCGCGGTGTTTGGAGAGAAGATATATCGAGGCGATACTGAGTTTTTCCTCTAGTCACCTGACATGCACGAAGCTTCGGTGCCTGACATCGGCAAAATCGACCCTATAGAAGGAGTGTTGTTTTTGATCCCTAAAAGCACCCTCCATATGGATTTACCCGATCGCGAGAATGATGTTAAAATCGGGAAAATAAAGGTTTACATCTGGTGTTAGCCATGTTTTACATAAAGCAAAAACATCGTTTTATTTTGTTAACTAAATTAAAAAAATATCTAATTTTGGAAGAATACTTCGACAGTTCCACTGTAGAATCGAAATCATGTGAGCCTTATCGACGAAATTAGTCATCGAGGATACAGATGACTCGAGGGAGGGCATTTTGAACCATCTGCTTCAGGAGAGGTCAGAATTGGAAGAACCTTTGACCATGTTCTTCACGGGATTGGAAGCATACAAAAATTTGAGGATGAGCTCCACGACGCCAGAAAGTGTGTACATTGGTTGATCCGTTTGCCTGGAGGTTGATCCGTTTGCTATCTATGCTCTCTTTCTGGTTGAGAAATCGAGCATCTGGGATTTTAGATGTTCTCGTTCATCCTGATGTGAAATCACAAAAGTTGAACGTTTTTGAGTTCCACCTGCGTTTGATTTCGCCATGTTGGAATGGGGCTCACTTTGGAGGCTGTTTTCTAGGCTTTTTCGAGGGACGCTGGAGTTTTTCTCCTTTCCTCGTTGAGCCTTTGAAACCAGCCCCATTTCAACTTCGAGTCAGAGTATCTTGATCGTCCAAAGGAAGAGACGAGTAGATGGTGTCAGAAACAACTGGTGAACGGCCTCCTCAGCATTTCGGCGAGCTCGTCGAGAACGCTACTGAAAAGAACGCTTCTGGTGGATTTCGGCGCTGTATGACGTCAACGGCAGAGCATGTGGAGGACCTTCGTTGCAATAGACACATTTCGGTGGCGTCTTACGCGCATCCATAGCTCTCCCCACCGATGCCAGCAAGGTTTATTGCAGCAGTACTGAGCTGTGGTTCAGCTGCTTGTAATTAACACAATTCATCACCTACGGTACATACAGCAGGGATGCCAGATACAATTTTTATAAGTCTGTATTAATCCCAGCAAAAAGTCTGTATCGTCTTATGGAGTTTAGAAGCTACAGGAAATAGAAAATTATTCAAAAACCACGCTCTTTTGACAACGAAGAATATAGAGGTTTCCATAATCAATAAGTCGGTGTAAGACTTAGTCTAGTCAAGTACGAGATACTGAAGCAAGTAAGACCACTTTTGAGATCATAATTCGTATTCTTGAATTCACTGTAAAGTTACAATCAACACACTAACTTCCTCTTTCTCAAACTCGGCAAAATCGTGCACCGCTGTAGCTCAGTAAAGTTCAGAACTGAGCTTCGGCATGAAATTTGGTTTATTGCTGATTTTCGGCAAAATGTTTACCGTATCTCAGCAAATGTGAGCAGTTAGTTGAGGAGAAGAATGCAGCATGGGCGAGATTATTGCAGCAGCAATACGTAACTTCTAG
>NC_085140.1:311907846-311970599 GCF_024139115.2 Armigeres subalbatus
ATCGGTATGCGTTCCGGTTACGTATTTGCGAACATGGTGCTTTTGCCTACAATACACCGGGCTTCATAAGGAACCCAGTTCAATTATTGCCTGTCGCATTCCCAGCGTGTGGCTGGTCAGGTACTTTCTTTCACTTTGAGAGTGCCGTCTGCATGGTGATGTAATTTTTCTTGATTGATTTCAACGAGCAGGAAGGAAGAAACTACCGGCACTTTAGTGGTGGTTCTCGTTTGCTCCAGTAGAAATTGCACTTCTACTGGCACCTGTTTAAATAAGAGTCTTAGTCGTTATTGCCGAAGGGCACCAACAGGTATTCCAGCGAGGTGCTGCCAAGTCATAAATTGTTGAAGTGACATTTGTCGTCATATTTATTGATTTATTCTAAAGCTGGAAACTGGTGTTGCCTGTGCGGTGTTACGCACGAGTTTTACCTTTCTCGTGCAAGTACGTGCGCTTGGCTATAAACATAAACTATGGGATCGCTGTAAATAAACTGTTATATATGTGACCTATGATGAGTTGTCCTATAGCAAACATGGGTCAAATTTCATATTGGAACCAGAGGTGATATCTGATTGTGTTCGGATGGATGTGCGCAATAATCAATCATTTTTTTTCTGGCACTTCTTCTTTTTCTTAATGGTTATACATTCATACTGGAATTTGGCCCACCAACTTTTTTCAACCTAGTATTCTTTAGTTATTAATTGAATGCTGTTCTGTGCCCGCTATTGCATAAGTATGTATCTTGTGGAGCAAGCAAAATTGATACACAATGCAAAGGAACCAAGAATGTTTCTCACCAGAAACCATCATAGTCCGGACCAAGAATCGGTTGCTTGCCATCTCCGGATTGACAATCCTACGCCCTTGCTTGCAAGGCTAACTGGAACTCAAGGGCACATACGAATGATCCTCCGGAAATTTAGGGGGTTTGGTGTGTCAGGCCCTGCAAACCAGCAAAAAAACTCACGCAACGAACAATCAGCAACAAGAGAGTACGGACCGGAGCCATCGGCAAGACCACTTTTACGACAAAAAATTTAGTGATTGGAAACTCGGTTCGTGGAAATGCAAATCTCAACTTCATCAAGGAGCACACATACTCGCCGATGTGCTCAGGACTTCGTGGATTCGGCATCGTAGCGCTGCAGGAGGTTTTGTTGGAAGGGATTATCGTTGCGAACGTTTTAGAGGTAATCGTACCATCTACCAGAGCTGCAGCAACACACGAACTGGGAACAGCTTTCATAGTGATGGGCGACTATGCAAAGGCGCGTGATCGGGTGGTGGCCGATCAATGAAGAATGCAAGTTGAGGATCAGGGTCAGTTTCTTCAGCAAGCATAATCCGATCCGCAGCCCACACTCCGGCTCTGATGATGATAAGGACGCATTCAACGGGCTGGAACGTATACGACAGCTGCCCCAACCAAATGGAGAACGACGACCTCGATAACTGGAAATTGGTATGATTTAGTCTTTGCATAGGGTAAAATACCAAAAGAACAATACCAAAAACTTATAGACACGAATGTGGGCAACCATGCTGTGTTCAACCAATGTAATGAGATTGGTTTGCATTGGTATTGAATTCAGTAACTAACGATTTTTGTTATGGCTTAAGTATTGTACATATAATTTTGCAGTATTATTCTCGATTGACTTTCATCTTAATGCAAGGAAAGTTCATATGAGTATGATATCAATAACAGAAACAAGTATTATTTAGCCATATTCCTCTTCTGCTCAGGGAAGCCCGACGTCAAAATCATCATAGGGAAATTTGAACGGTCAGGTTATGGGCCAGAGGAGTTTAGATCGACCATTGGAAGTTCAGCGGTCCCGAGCTTGACGCGAAAACAGCTACGACTAATTGATTCGCGCCTCCAAGAATATGACCATTCGCGCTTCCTACTTCAACAGCCTTCGTATCGTTCACCTGGAATCACCACTGCAGGCAGAATCACAAATCGACCACGATCTGATTAATGGACGGCGCTTCGACATTATCGACGTCAGGACATATCAGGGCGCTAACATCGACTCTGACCACTATCTGGTGATGGTTAAACTACGCCCAAAACTATCCGTCATCAACAATGTTCGGTACCGACGACCGCCGCCAGGTACGACCTGAGCGACTGAAGCAACCTGATGTCGCCACTGCATCGCACAACATTTCGAGGCAACGTTTTGGAAGAGAACGACTCGATTAAGGTTCTATCGCGAGAACTGCTGGAATACAGTAAAGCAGCCATTAACGACGCGTCGGTGAACAACGTCGGTACGTAAGACGAGGTGAAGGAACGGTTAGTTCGACGAAGGTGCAACAAATTCTGGAGAGAATTATGCAGCGCGGCGGTCTTGCTGCAGCAAGTACCCGGCAGAACATGGAACATTATAGACGGAAGCGAGAAACAGACTCGCCTTTTCAGAGAAGCGCAGCCTGGAAGAGGTCGGTGCTGAGGAGATGGAACACAGAGCGATTCTCAAGAAACGCCAAGTTCTATCAGAAGCTCAAAGCATCCCGTAAAGGCTAAGTGCCACGATCCGAAATGTGCGGGGATAAGGATGGAAGCATCCTGACGAACGAACGATGTGTATCGAAAGGTGAACGCAGTACTACACGAAACATTTGAACAGCCTGAGGAGTACAGGAAGTGAGGTCAAGCCAGGGAGGAGATGACTACTCAGTTCAGTGGACGATGGTCAACCAGCCCCACTTGAAGAAGTTAATGGATGACAACAGCTGAACCAATAAAGCAGCTGGTAGGGTGATATTGGAGCTGAGCTCTCAAGATGGCCCGGAAAGCTCGATTGCCTATACAAACTGATAGTCAGAATCTGGGAAACTGAACAGCTAGGAGGAAGGAAGGGTTATATCTCGATCTACAAAGGCACAAGCTGGAATGTGAGAATTTCCGATCACCACCCTTATGCCTACAAGTTCCCAGATCATCTTCGACGTCGTCACCATTCGTGAATGAGTTCGTTGGAAGTTATCAAGGCTTCGTTAACCGTTTGACACGAGACCAGATATTAACTGAACGGCAAATCCACAAAATGCTCGTGAATACAGGGTTCAACGCACCATATATTCATCCGATTTCAAGACGACATACGACAGTATAGACCGCGTAGAGTTGGAAAATTATGGACGAGAACGCTTCCTGGGAAGCTTCCAGACTGATCAAAGCAACGGTTGGATGGTGTGCAAAACTGTGAAGATTTTGTTCGAATCGACAAAGTGATGGACTTTCGTGCCTGTTGTTCAGCATTGCGCGAGAAGGTGTCATGCGGAGAGCCGTGTAACAACCGGGATACGATTTTCACAGATTCAGTCAATTTATTTTGTTTTCGATGACATGGACATTGTCGGCCGAACAATTGCAAAGGTGTAGAACTGTACACCCGCCTGAAACGTGAAGCAACAAATTGGACTGGTGGTGAATGCGTCAAAGACAAAGTACATGTGTGGCGAACAGAGTGCACAGGGACTGCCTGGGAACCAGTGTTACGATAGATGGATACCTTCAGGTGGTCAGAATCGTCTACCTTGGATCCTTGCCAACGCTTATATTTGATCGTGAAATGCAGAGGCGCATCATCTGTGAAAGTTGGGCCCTACTGCGGGCTCCAGAAGGCTAGGTCAAAAAGATTCACCACCACCAAATGGGTCATGTACAAACGTGATAAGACCGGTTGTCCTCAACAGACTGCAAACATGGACAATCTTTGGCGTGCAAGAGACTGTGTGGCGGCGAAAAATGAACCACAGAACTCGCCCAGCTCACGGCAGACGTATCCAGAAGGTATAAAGCCGGAAGGGTACGATGGGCGGGGCATGTTGCGAGAATGCGGACAGGACCCTGCAAAAGATGACGTTCGCTCCCAATCGGCAGGTACGAGACGGCGTGGAGCGTGAGAGCAACTTTGTCGTCACCTGAACAAAAACGAGGTACTTTAAGCAATGTAAAGGTCTGAAGAGCTGTCCTATCTATCCTATCAGATTGCTACGCTTGTGCAAAGCAACGCTGACTTCAAACAAGAGTAGTACACCGGACACCTTTAGTGATTCTAACGCCACGACAACGAAGAAAATTAATCGAATTCTGGAAGACACCACTTGATCGACTAGCTCTAAAATTTCGTTTCATTTCAAGCTGTCATCCTACTAACTTGGTTGTGCTGAACTATATTGCAAAGATCGATTAACCCTTTATAAGGCAGTGGCACCAACAATTATATGTTTTCTATTTATCAATAAGAGCTCTACTATATTTCCCATGTGTTGGGTTTATTTGCTTCTAGTAACACCATGGATGAATTTGAGCCATAAAAAATTTAAATGTCAATTGGAGAACAGTTTTTTAGAACAGATCATATGTTTCAGTGGAAGGAGTTTCAGTTATAATTCGTTAAAACGACAAACATATCATTTTCCCGTTGGTATTAGTTATTTGAATCTCCTGAGTTGGATTATTACGTGATTACGTGATAGCGTCAGATTTGCCTTTCTGTACATTTGGTTTTGGATTTTTTGCCCAAAATTTTGTTTTTCCCGAGGGTCCCATTTGGAACAAAAGCGCAATTTTTTTCACTTATAATGCGTTTATTAAGTTTAGGACTCTTACCGAAACAACAACGTGCCTTAATTTGACTGGTTTTACGTGAAACCTATTTTTATTAATCTTTTATTATTTTTGTTGTTGCCTGTTTTCCGCTTCGGCAGTGCTAACTATATTGCCACTAATATTGTCCCGCTGACGGGCAGTGGCAACTATATTACCCCAATTTTCAATTTTCTAGACTTTTAATGTATAACAAACATACATTAGTTTAATACCATGTCAACATTGTGTCCTATTTTTGTTTTTTAATTTATTGTTTAGATTCGTCTGCCTTATAAAGGGTTAAATGTTTATCAAGACATTAACTTGGAATCAAACCAAACCGCAGTTCTGTAAATAAGCTGTGCAGTTTATCTTTGAATTCTTGTTGATTTAAAAAATGAATTGATAAGATGTTATGATGGAAATTATGAACTCATATAATCTCAATGCAGAAAAACCACAGCACCCTATGCATTAATTTGGTTATTTAATTTAAACATATTGGCATTGTTATCTCTAGAAGCTTTTTACTCTGTTATCATATTCTTAACATCTATTACTGCTATTGCAAGCATAACTGGTATGAATTCTCAAATCTATATGAGGACAGTTAACTTGCAGAACAAATTATTATAATATTTTCTTCTACCATAACCACCTCACACTTCCGAATCAGCATTCTCGTATACTTCAGTCCATAATGTGCGCTTTGAAATGGTACCAAGTGATGGATTCTGATCATTTCCGTCTGACGCCCATTTAGATTAATCACATTGATAAAAAATCACCACCTGTTCCATATTATAACGATTATTTAATCATACCTATGATGGCACGTATTGTACCACCATGCTCCTGTACGACTTCGGCACAGTTTGCGGAATTTTGTCATATCCCATCCTTAATGTGGTAAACATCATTCCTTTGTGATAGGATAAAGAATCTCCGCCGTTCCAGTGTGCTCCAGCGTTTCAAACTGTATCTGACTCATCACCGATCTCAAATCCGCATATCTTGCATACTTATAATCCCATTGAAATCCTCAACTCCACCAGCAAATGATGGCTTTTTTTTGGTCGAGTTATGCAACCGTCGAGACTATCAGAACTCTATCAGGTTCCCAAGCCGCTTTTATACTCCGTCCAGTTTCGATAAAACTCCACGGAACCATCGAACCGGTGTGAATGGCAACCAACCGCCACCGAACTTTGTTTGCTCACAGTAACCAACGAATGGTTCCTCGGCAGAGAAAGGCTGCAGCAAATATTTCCCCGATGTCTTACTCGGCTCGCCTGCACGCACCAAAGGTCCCTCGCCTTAACTGTTTAAATCGAACAGCATTCGCACGTTGTCTGACAGTCCTTTGACTGGTTTAACGAACAACGTATTCCGTAAATTTTCATGATTGGAGCAGCTTACTTGCTGTTGTAAATTCTCAAGATTGTCCCATTACTGATGTAAAGTTTTGACCAATTGCTTGCTCATTCTGGTGATCATCATGCGACATCCCTCGTGCGTTTTCTCCAGTCGGCTGGTTCCGCGTGGTCTGCTTCATTTGTTCCTTGCTAGCAATTCGAGCTCCATCAGCGTATTCGTATAATCCATTTTGGTGAAGCACTTCATATCCAGAAATGATCACTTTGCAGTTGTCTGGGGTGAGTTGAGCGTGATTTCACGGTCTCTTCTCCAGATATCACTGACTTGCCCATGGAAGAGAGTAACATTAGACATAAATTTTAAATCTGGCTCAGTATTTTTGCGACATGGTCTGTTCTGCTTAGAATGAAGTTGTAACTGACTTAGAACTACAACATGGCTGGAGATATTTATGTGTCCCATAGAATTTGATTCACTATGCATTCTTTGTATGGGTTTCCATCCTGCATTTGAAATTCCCTTCTTATCGGGATCCCCATCAACATAATAATACGACCAGACTGAAAACTCAAAACGTCTTTGGAGTCAAAATGTGAACCACTCGAGATAAAGAATGAAATAACATTGTTTACATAGTAGTGCTATTACAATGCATAAACGATAAAAGCGCGTTCATGAATTCCCTCAATGCACGAATCAATTTAAAATTGAACCTCGACTAATTCCCGCTGTAGGCGCTAACTAACTAATGAAACGTCTGAAGGTCCACTGCAATAAAAAAGTAGTAAGTTCAGGTTTACTACATTTTCCAGTAGTAAACGTCACGTGATGGACATGTTATTATGAATAACAGAGGCGATACTACACCATTTCGACACTACAAACAACTGATTCGAGTATAGAATAAAAGAAGGTTTACTACTGTTTTTGTATTCTGCCAAGACGTTCTACTCATGTTTCAAATGGTTTATTGATCCAGAATCAAGCTAATAGCTTTGTTCTTGAAAATAGAAGTCATAATAAAAAGACAAATAAAACAGACATGTCTTTGTCGATCAGCTGAAACAAAATTATGAGATCAGTATCGTTATCATGGGGTCTATTTTGTTTTAGCGTTTCTGCATGTAGTAAATGATAGTAAACTGTAGTAAAGGCTAAATTCAATGTAACATATGCCATAAGGTTCGAAAAAATGTCATTTCAACCAATCAGACCGTGCGACATTGTGACGATGAAAATGGTACGGTTTTTAGATAACTACCAGCATCTATCTAGATCGTACGGTGCAAGTTTAACTGATCATTTTCCATGGTTCTCATAGATTTAGAATGTATCCTCCAGTACAAATAGCGATGTATATCAAGCTCGACATACAGAAAAAGAGCATTACGTACAGGTACGTATGTAAACCATTCGATGTTGTTTGTAAACGTGTGTCATCATTTAATCTAAATATCAAAAGTAAGTAAATAAGCAGAGGAATGATTGTTTTGATAAGCGGTACAATATTTTAGAACCATTCTCCTGAGGCCACTTTTTGATTCGAACGATTGGGTTTCGGTTTTCGAAGAACGGATCCAAATAGCCCTCAAGCTTTTTCGATGTTTTTACCTATATACACAAGTATTGACCATTTCAACGTGTAGTGCAAAGATTTACAAACTGACTACATTTAAATGATCTCTTATTCAAAACAACTTCCTAACGCTTCAAAATAGAGTTTTAAAAAATGGGGTTGGGCAAAACGCCCGAATAGTGAGTGTAAAATGCCAATTTCGTAATGTAAAATAATGGTGACGACATGAGTTGCTTGATTTGGTCCCTGGTACAATTTAATTGAAGAAAATGAATGGATTTTGCTCATTTTCCATCAGTTTTATAATGATTAACTAATATAGAATAAATTGAATATTCGTTCATAAACTGACCACAAAAGATTATATGAGGATTTTCATTGGTCAGGCCCCAGGGATTGCATATGCACTGTTCTTCCTATTGAAATCATTTCGTCTTGTTTGATTTAATTTTGAGCAGATTTGTGAAGACTAGAAACATGTTGCACCTGGTTATAACCGATAACAGATTTAGAAATCATTGCTACTGTCACGTTCTTTAGTTAGCGTTTTAGTAGAGGTGCTTTTCATATTCTCGCAATCACCTTTCGTCTTAGTTCAGTTAGATGCATTAGATTAAGTACAGGTTAGTAGATATTAGATGTCTAATGGCATATCGTCTAGTTGATTCATGTAAGGTATAAGATTTTTCCAAAAAAGGTGTTAACAGTACTACTCATCAGGCTCTTTAACAGAAAAATGGAAATCATGCATGTTGTAAAATGGCTGTTACGTCCTTTTCCAGATTCGGACAGTAGTGTCGCTCCTGTTCGCGTGATCGACATCTAGTTTGCATTGGCCAAGCTGGTTCAGCCAAAGCACCAATTACTATGAGATGATCAAATAATGTTGTCGATGAGTAACTATTCCTTCTAACATAGTTCGCCTGCAATAGCCAGTTCAGCTTTCCCGAGCAGGCTGGGAAATGGTGAGTTGACATCTGGGAGCGACCTACACAGCTCTGGTCCTCTGGATTCAATCTCACGCTTCCGGTCTTCCGATGACAATCGACCAGCCAGCTAAGGGTTTTGTGCTTAGCTGGTAGTACGCTCCTAGGCACTGTTGTCCTTCGGACATCAGCTAGAGTGAGTGGGTGCGACCAACGGGACCATCGATCCCTAACCTAATCCCAAGGCGTTGAGCTGACCCGTGCCGAGGGATGCACATGGCCGGGTGGGTGAAATATTGAGCTGAGCCTCTACACGAACCGATGGGGTACCTGGGCACCCTCCACAGTAATTGTCCCTTACCGCGTCATGCTGAGCAGCTCTGTGGTTACCTCTTTCCCGAGCTAACTCATGGGACCAAAATGAAAACCAATTCTTCAATTAGTGGTAGTAGTGTAGAGCGATAAGCCCTCGCAAGAGTAGGTTGTTCAGGTATCCGCCTAGGAGGCTAGAAGCAATAGTCGGCAGCTCGGTGCGCAGCGCCAGCGTGGTCACTTAACCATCTCCCAGGCTACGCCGGTAATGGTGGTTATAGACGGCCCATAGCTGCCGAAGCGATGAACCTAAACGCATGCTTTCGGCCTTCGAGGTGGCGATAGAACAGGCTGGAGGCCATCATCGACTTTGCAGTCATCGAAGCATAATATCGTAGGACCTCAGAGGAGCTTGCAGAAACTTCGAAGTCGAGGCTGGACGCGAAGATGGAAAGGGCAGTCTGGACGTGAAGTGTAAACGGCGTGAAATCCGTGGAGTCGAGTCTCCAGACTGGGCCCAAATTCGCCGAGACTTGAGCAAGTCAGAATCGACTGAGGCGTGCCAGCGAAGACAGGTGGTACCAGAATTCCTCAGACTGAGGCTCAAGTATTTGCGGGTACCTCGGGGGTGACTGTCAACGGAGCAGACACAAAAACAGGGAGACAGGTCTCCAGGTGAACCCGGCCAGTACCCTCAAAACAGGGAGGAAGGACCTTAGGAAGGTCCATCCACCCAGGAAAGATGGTGGTAAGGGGTTACAGGCAGGCGAGCTCTCAGCTGCACCAGACCAGGGGAAATGAGGGGATGACGCCTCCTGGACCCTGGTCAGAACAGAAGAAACCGAAGACGTCAAGGGCCGAAAGAAGGCCCAGGCAGACGAGGGTAGCAAGAGAAAGTCTAGGGTAGGCGCAATCGCTCCGGGGGAATGCTTAGTCATCAAGACGGACGGTACTCCTGACGTCTTGAGGCGATGAGAGTGTCGATCTCAAGCTCGAACTGAACTCGGCTCCGACGTACGTCGAATAAGACGTACCCGGATGGAGCGGCAATGTCCTCGAGCGAAGCGGGGCTGCAATCTCGCAAAGGCGCCGCCTACACAAGAAGTGGCGGAGGGAGTCACCAGCGAGACGGTCCAGTGAAAACCTCGGCGGAGGTAGATCTAGAGGGTTAAGAACTGGACGAGATCACCCGAAGTCGAAGAAGCTCGTCACGGCACTGCGGCTTGAAAGTGTGGAAGTGGAGACGCCCACCGCAGCAGGTTTGAGCTACGGAAAGGTCCGGCAGGACGCAGGTAGCATTGGTTTCCAGCTATCTGCACGGACGCTCCAAAAGGTAGTCAAGTTAGAGCGTCCAGGATGGGATGGCCGGTGTGCCTGTTAGGGCGTACGAGCAACCAAAGTTTGCTTCGAAGTGCCTGGAACAGGGACACTTAACCAATGCATTCTGAAAGGCCCTGACGAAGCAATCTCTGCCGACGCTGCGGATTGGAGGACAGGCACAATGCTCACGAACCCTCCCAATTGGTTGATTTGTTCCAGCAAAGCCTGAACAGCAACACCCAGGTGGTTCGATGCGCTTCCGGACGTTTAGTGCTGCAAAATCACATGCAGGTAACGCGAGCTGGCTTCATCGGCTTCGCCGAAGTGTTTGGTGTGCGCAGATTGTGAAACAGCGGAACACGTGTTGTTCGTGTGCCCACGTTTTCGCGCAATGCGGCGACACATGACTTGCCAATGTGGTCTGGATACTACCCAGGATGGCTAAACAACATGGTACCCGTCACTTTCGCGGCGTCAGTCAGCCAGGCGGATTCCGGAGCCCTAGGACGGAAAGGGTCACTCGTCCAAACGGGGCTGAGCGTAGGCACCGCGTCAGGCAAGTCCCTCTGTGTGTTGTGCGATAGACCTGTCGCCAGAGAGTCAATTTGGGTGCGCGCTCATCATTCTTGTACCAGTTGTGCATGGGGAAGCAGGCGCGTACGACCCTTCCCTTCCAAGGACATAGGGCGTGGCTAAGGCCCCACATGTAAGCCGAATCAATGCGCTGGCACGATACTACATGGTGTTCTTCTAAAAACGAGTCACGATGTTCGGTGCTGCAGAACCGCAGCTAACCTCGAGGTGCGTTACCACCCCCCTTTGAGCATTACTTTCTGTGGATTGTACCGAGGGACTAGGGCTATGGGACAGCAATGAGAAACCCCTTAGAGGTCGGGATGTAAGTCTACCTCCCTCGTTTGCTGTTGTAGATGGTCCCTAACTCCTCCCTGAACAACCCAGGATGTCTGATTGAGCAGATTCCTCTCCATTATGAGGAGAAAAAAAGCTTTCCCGAGCAGGAGGATTTGACTCAATAATACCTAATTCTGTGATTGATACCACTCTCTGTTATGAACTAGACCCTAGAGGTAAAATACCAAAAACTATTAGCTGACACAATGACTTAAGCCATAACGTACTCCAATTATTATGAAGTTTCAATACCAAATGCAACCAATTTTATTCGTTTGGTATTGAATACCAAGCATAATGTTCTAGTATTCTGCATATAAGTTTTACTAGTATTATTATCAGTTTTACCTCTTATGCAGGTTGTTCTACCAGTTTCTATTATCGAGTCGTCGCTTCTGCTCGAGTTGGCATGCTATGCAATTGCGACAAACTTGGGATACCTGAGGATATGCCTTGATAGGATCATTTGTGCAATGTGCCTTATCTGCTGATTTTAATTTCGTTTTGTATTAAAATATTGTTGGAGATGCATTCTACAATATCGGGACGTTCTGTATGTGCATACTTAGCAGCGTTAGCTCTTATTATCTTTTGGTGTGTATTTGGAGTTTTGTAATGTGTATTTATATATTTTTGCCGAAATCACGCTTTTAGTATGAAACCATTATTCAACAAGTATAAGCTTTATATATCGATGTGTTCTAAGTACAGATTTATCTGAAAAGTATTAGATTGTTGACGAATTTCGTAGATTCTGTACAGTACAGATCTAGAATTTTTACAAAAAGTACAGATTGTGACATTTTAACAAACCAAGCCTTATGAAGTAAATTTACTTCGGATAATCATTCTAACGATAAATATTGCAATTTTCATTAAGTTTTTAGAGAGAATAGTAGAGTTGAATTATCCCGTAGCGATAACTTTAATCGAAACGATAATATACGATAGAAATATCATCAATATAAATCCTAGCTTATACCAACTAAATATCAACAGTGCCGTTAAACATTGTTTGGCGTTATGGCTCCGCGATAGGAAGAGAAAATGAGTTCAAGTTCAGAAATACTAACGATAAATACTTCAACTGGTAACGATGACATTTCTATTGTGGTTTTTATAGCATGCTCCGAGTAAATCGTTGTCTCTAGGAGTGTTATTAACCATAATGTTACTTGGATCAGGAAAAATATTGAAGATTAACTTTGACAGGTGAAATAGTATCTAATATTTGAAAATAATAAGAGAATTACTGGGAGTTACTCCTTTAAAGGCAAAATATATTATATAACTTATAGCGATATGTTTTCCATGGTAATCACTGGAAATTCATAAAAATGCTTTTCCACGAATGAATTTGTTTTGCATCCTTTATTGACTTGTTATTGTTGCCATACTCTGGGTAATTTCATATGCTGTCTGGTAGTTAATTGAACAGATTTTGAAGATTTTAGGTACAGATGAAAAAGATTTTGAGCCATGGTACAGATAAAATATGTGCATGGGCGTGCCAGGATTTCGCAGAAGAGTGCATTTTTGGTCTTCTAAATCGTAGTTTTACAGTAGTTTATAAAAAACAATACAATCAAAACAATAATGATTAAAACAATAATGGATTTAAAATGCGTGATTTTGTACTCATATCTGATGAAGTGAGGAAAATATAACGAACTATATTCAGAAAAGAATATAAAATCAGCTATAACAATTATTATAAAAATGAATTCTTCCATTCTGAAATAATATTTATTATAAATTGGCAGAAAATCAATCTGCAAATTCAGGAATTCTTTGACAATTGCTCCTGACATTCTATGGAATTCTATCAAAGGATTCTTTGAGATACTTCTCCAGCAACTTCTTCGCATATCTCCAGGAATTCACACTGATAATTTGCCGGGAATTGATCCAAAATTCCCACCATTATTTATTCTAAGAAAATATTTCAGAACTTCTTTATAATTAGATTTTGATAATTTCGTGCTGTTTCCCATAATTTTTAAATGCAGAAAATTCCGTGAAATTCCACAGGTGCCCAGATAAACATTCTAGAGAGATTTCCTGAAAATCTTCAATTTCTTGTGTAAATTCCATAAAATTTTCAAATGAATTGTTCGAATAATTTCTTCTGAAAATTTCAAAGAATTTCTCGAGAATTCCACCGCAAATTTATGCAAGTTATACACGAAAATGAAATCAACAATGGAATTTTCGAGATTCCTAGATTAATTCGTTGAAATCTGAAAAGAATTCCGGTGGAAACTAAAGGTTTCCACTGGGAGATCTTCCAGGACTTTCTCGAAAAATCCTCCTGGAATTCTTGAGGATCACCGCATTTCCAAAATTTCTCAATTTCCTTCGAAATTATTCCGGTAGTTCTATCGGCAGTTCCTCTGAAATTCTTCCGTAATTTCAGCAAGAATTAAGAATTTATTTGGCTTCTTCAGAATTTATATAAATTTTCACAAGCTCCTCCGAAATTTCTCCCGAGCTCCTCGAAATTCTCCGGGAGGTCATCTGATGATGATGATGGTCAGCCTTAAAGCCCCAACAAGTTTCAGCTGAACGAGATTTGTCTATAGAAGATTCTCTTGTTCGAGAAATGCTTCTGGTAGTTTCTCCGGGGTTCTTTGAAAATTCCCCTGGGAGTTTCTTCAGAAATTCTTCCAGAAAATTCCTTGAGAGATCTCGGAGAATTCCACCAGCAATTCATCCAGGGAGTTTCGGAAATTCCTCACGGAGTTCCACCAGAAGCTATTCCAGGAAATTATTCAGGCTTTTTCAGAAGAATCTTTTGAGACTTCTTAAGAAATTAGCGGAAATTCCTCCAGGGTTCTTCGATAGTTTCTCTGGGAGCTCGTCAGGAGGTCCTCTAGGAATTCTTAGGATTCCTCCTGAAATTCCTCCAGGAGTTCTTAAAGGGAGATCTTACGAGGAGCTCCTCCAGTTTCCTTCGAATTCCTCCGTGAGATCACCAGCAGTTTCTGAGAGTCCTCCAGTAACGTTTCTCGGCAGTTTCTACCGGGTGTTTTTCTGAAAGGACCTTGGAGGAACTCCCATATTTCAGGAGAACTCCAGGGGATTCCCTAGGAATTTGGAGAAATTATCAGAGGTTCTCCGGAGGGCACACTGTGGAACTTCTGGAGAATTTATTGAAGAACTACAGGAGAGAATTCGGAGAAATCGGAGCAACTCTCGTAAGATTCTGGATGACTCCCAAGGAACTTCCGTAAGAATTCTTAAAAAAACGCCTCCAGAGATTCCGTAAGAACTCCCCGGAAATTCTCCGAGAATTTCTCGGAGGAATTGTGATAAATGCTAAAGAAATGCTAAATGAATTCCTGGAAAAGCCTGATTGAATTCCCGAAGAATACCTGGTGGATCTCAGAAGACATCCGGTGGAATACCTAGGAGTGAAAAATATTTCTGAAACTTCAATCCCATTTCCCGTGAAATTCCTGCCAAATAGTCGTCCAGGAATTCCCTGTAAAGTTCTGGGTATTACCGGAGATCTTCTTGGAAAAACCCAGGAAATACTCCGGAGGAACTCCACAAGCACTTCTGAAGAATTCCCATACCAGCAAGTCCTGAAATAATTCTCAGAAGATTTCTAGAGAATTTCGAAAAATATCTGAAGAATTCCCAGAAAATACAGAAGGAATTAATGAAGAAATTCCAGATGAAATCCTGAAAGTATTCCAGATGGATTGCTGAAGAAAATCACCTGGGATTGTTCCGAAGAAATTTCTGGAAGAACTCTTAGCTAATCCAAATGAAATTCAGTGAGTCCGGAAGAATTCTAATTACACTTCCAGAAAATCTCCCGAAAAGAAATTCTTGAGAGGAATTCTGGAAGTACCTGAAAAACTCCCGAAAAAATACCTATAAATTTCTGGAAATACTTGGACCAATTCAGGAGAAATTCCTGAAAGATATTTCCTAGAGGATTTCTTGAAGGATATTCAATAATTGCGAAAAGTTCAGATTGAATGCTAGATGATTTCGCTATTGAATGTTTGGGTCCGGAAGAATTTCCTGGAAGTAATCCGGAGGAATTAGGAAAAGAGTTCAGGAGAATGCCGAAAGTTCCCAGAAGATTTTCGAAGTAATTTCTTATATGATTTACAAGTGATATGGAGCTAAATCGGAGATTTCCAAATAAATTTTTGAAGAAACTTCTGGTAGAATTTTGGGAAGAAATTCGTATTATTCTTGATGGAACTCTCGAGATGCATGCCTGAAGGAAATGCCGGATTCTTCTGAAGAGAGGCCTGAAGAAGTATCTAGAAAGTAAATCTTGGAGAGAGAAAAGAAATCTAGAATTTCCTCGAATTTCTAAAATATTTAGTGGAGGGTTTCTGGATAGGAGGAATTACGATTACATGAGAAGAAATTTACGAACTAATTTTCCAGAGGAATTTGGATAACTTTCGGAGGATCAGAAGGTTCCAGAGGGAGCTTCTGAAGGTTCAGGTCAATTTTGGCCGGAAATGTTTCGAGTTGTTTTGAACTTTCATATTTGCGATCCTCCTTACCGTGCAGTAGACGCGGCTACAAAGCGAACCATGCTGAGGGTGGCTGGGTTCGATTCCAGTGCCAGTCTAGACAATTTCGATTGATTGTCTCGACTTCCTAGAGCATAAAAGTATCATCTGTTAGCCTAATGATACGAATGCAAAATGGTAACTCTGGCTTAGAAACCTCGCAGTTAATAACTGTGGAAGTGTAGTGAACACTAAGCTGCAGGCGGCAATGTCCCAGTGGGGATGTAATGCCAATAAGAAGAAGAAGATATTATGGATCCTGGATGCCTAATAGAAGTTTTAGAATCTTTTGAATTTAACCACCTATTTCTGTATGATTGGATCAATAAGTGCACATGTTTGAGTTCATTTCAGTACCGTTCAATCTTTCCACAATTTAGGGGCGAGCGGCCCCCTTGCGCCTAATCGCCCTGAAAATGTGGCAACACTGTTTATATAAATGTTTCAGCCTTAAATTTTGAAGAAATTTGAATCGTAGAGGGATTATATAACATATAAAGCGTTTTCAAAGTTTAGTATTAGAAAGAATGGGATATTTTGAATTACGTTGAAAACAATATAGTTCCGGAGAGGTACTACTTGGTACATTAAGCTGACGATAATAATTTGGAAGTTTTGAATTTTCTAAATCGACCGTCTATTCAACGAGCCGCAATTTTCTAGAAATATTGAGTACTTTCAAAATCCCGAGGTAGCATTTGATACAAACTCAAAAGTATGTTTTCAATGTCATGATAAGTGGCTTACCAGCTGGATAATCATCCAAGAAGTTAGATATTTCTTTGCAATTTCTTAGGAATTTCAGAGTTATTTCCTTAGAGGCACTTTCATAAGAAATTTCTGAAGAAATTTCTTAAACTAATTCCTGAGAAGGTTCATTAACCAGCATATGGAAATTTCAGATAAAAAAAATATTCAGTAGTTTTTGAAAAAATAAATTGTTGGTATTTCAGAAGAAATTTCTGGAGAATTTGTAGAAGCTTTTCAGAGATTCTTCGAAAGTATTCAGGGAGAAAAATTCTGAGGACAATCGACGAGTAAAATACTAACTGATTTGGTAGGGTGAAATCAAGTACGAGATGTGAAGACCTACCTTCTGTTGAATTTTTGAAGGACTTCGTAAAGAAATTTTGGAAGGAATTCCCGAAGAGAATTTATGGAGAATTCTAAAATAAATTTCTGGACCAATTTCGGAAATTTGAGGTATGCATTATCAAAGATTTGTTTGAAGAATTTCGAAGTAACTCCTTGGATAACATCCTTAAGAAAATCTGAAGGAATGTTCAAGGTAACTCCTGAAAAAGTTCGCATAGCAACTTTATGGAGTTATACAAGGCGTAGCCAAGGATTTCGAGTGAGGGAATACCAATTTAGGTCTTCGAATCATAGTTTTAAACAGCATAGAATACTACAGTCAAACCTCCATGGGTCGATGTTCCTTGACATATCGTCGACTCCTTGGAAGCAAATGTCGCAAATATTTCTGGAGGCTACTCTGATGGTCCTTCTACAGCTCCCAAGATTTCTTTCACATCTCGTTATTTCCATGAGTCAGTGGTCCCTTCAATATCAGACTCGTGGTGGATTACTGTTTTAGTCTCTTTTCTTCCTTCTAAGTTCCAGAAACTTAAACCAAATTCTCAACTACATAGTGGATCCCAAGCGCATTGCGCTGTGCAGTTGAAAGTCAGCTTTTTGTACAAAACCCAACGACAATGAACGTGACGCATTCCACCCACAGCAACGTTCCGTTGGCGTTTATGTAACAACAATAATGAAGTTAAAACCATGCCTTAACCTGTGGTAAGAAGCGCGGCTATAAAGCAAGACCATGCTGAGGGTGGCTGGTTCGATTCCCGTGCCGTCTGGAATTTTTTGGATTGAAATTGTCTCGGCTTCCTGGGCATAAAAAGCTATAATCGTACCTCATGATATACGAATGATAAAAATGGTAACCTAGCTCAAACACCTCGCAGTTAATAACTGTGCAAATGCTTAATGAACCATTAAGCTGAGACGCTCTGTCCCAGTGTGGGATGTATTGCCAGAAGAAGAAGAAGAAGAAGAAGAATTAGAGGAAAACACAATAATGGATTTAAAATGACATGAATTGTTGTTCATCGATATTGTTAAATAAAAGTAGAAAGTTATCAACGATCTTAGTACAGAAAGAATATAAAATCAGCTAAAAATGATTATAAAAATTCTTTATTCTTACCGGGATTTAGAAAGACTAGAACCAACATCTAATTTCGTAAAGATCCTCTATGAAATATGTTTGTTATAAATAACCAGAAAAAACAATTGCAAGCTTTCTCCAGGAATTCCTTCGACAATTCTCCAGGCATTCTATCCGGAATTCTATCAGGATTCTCAGGAATGCCTCCAGCAACTAACGAGCATGTCTTCAGAAATACTACCGGGAAGATCTCAAACATTCTCACCTATTTACTCCAAGAAATCCTTCTTTATAAGTTCTGAAAATAATTCTGCAGATAATTTCATGCTGTTTCTCATAAAATTTCAGAAAAATTGAACCGTGGAATTCTTAAGAATATTCAGTGGAAATTCCGCAATTCCTGCCAGAGAACATTTTGTGAGTGAAAAATCTTCAATTTCTTATGTATAGATTCCATAAATATTTTTCCGTGAAAGTTTCGGCTAATTTCTCGTAGAAAATTTCAAAAAAGATTTCTCCAAAATTACGAAAATTATGGCATATGCCGAAAATGAGATTAACAAATGTAATCTGGAGAATTCCTCGGATTCCCAAAAGAAATCGCAAAATTCGGATGTAAAACTTCAAGATTTTCACTGGAGATCCTTGGGGTTTATCAGATTCCTCCGGGTCCTCGAGGAATTCTTAGGACTTTTCACTGGCAGTTTTTCCCGAGAATTGATTCTGGTGTTCTATCGACAATTCTAGGGTTTACTCTAAAATTGCTTAAATTTCTAAATTGGAATTCATTTAGGATTCTTAAAATTTATATAGAAATTCCTAGAAGCTCCTCAGAAATTCTGGGATCTCTAGAATTCTCCTATGATGATTATGATGGGTCGCTTCATTTTTCTACAAAGGTTTCAACTAGACGGCATTCTTCGGCGTTTCTCGAAGGACTCCTCCGGAGTTTTATATCTTCATTATCAGACTTTCAGCCCAGTGAGGAACATCCAAAATAAAATTTTCATAAAAGTTCTGCAAAATATTCTCAGAATTCCTGTAGAGTTCTGGAGGGATTCCCGGAGAATGTCTTGAAAAAACTCTAGAAGGAACTCTGAAAGCATACAGAGAATTCACACAAGGAAGTATAAGAAGAAAGTTCTAAAAAGAATTTCCCGAAACATCTGAAGAATTCCCGGAAAATAGAAGAAATAAATGCAAGAAATTCCGATAGAAATCCTTAAAGTATTCCATGAATTACTGGAAGAAATTGGGATGAATTCCCGGGGTTTGTTCTAAGCACAGTTCCTGTGAAAGAACTCTTAGAAGATATCCTGGAGAAACACTAAGAATTATTTTCGAATGAAATTCTGGATTAAATTCGGTGAAGTCCGGAATATTCTAGGACAATTCCGGAAAATTCCTGGAAAATTCTGAAGAATTCACTAAAGTACCTGAATGAATTCCAGGAAAATCCTGATAAGAATTTCAGGAAATACTTGATGAATTCAAGGAGAAATTCCAAATAAATTTCTGAACAATTCGAATAGAATTCCAAGAATGAAATCTAGGAAGTTTCACTATTGAATTATGAAGAAAGTATTCGGAAATTTCTTGGAGTTATACCAGGAGAATTAAGGAAAAGTTCCTGGAGGGAATGCCCGGAAAGAGTTCTAGAAAGAATTTCCGAAGGAATTCTTGCCAAATTTCAAGTGAAATTATGGAGCAAAATCGGAATGTTCCATCTATAAATTTCTGAAGAAACTTCTGGTAGTATTTTGGGAAGAAATTCCGTATGTATTTGCAAGAAACTCTCCAGATGCATTCCTGGAAGAAATTCAGGATTCGAACGATTTTTCAGAGAATTTAGAAGCTCCCAGGGAGCTTCTAGAAGAGGCTCAAAGCGGTCTTGACTAAAATTGTTCGAGTTGTTTTGAACTTTCATATATGTGGATCCTGGATACCGTAATAAGCTTTTGGAATCTTTTGAATTTCAACCACCTAGTTCTGAATATGATTGGATCGTAAAGTTCACATGTTTGAGAATTTTTCAGTACCCGTTCAATCTTCCCACCATTTAGGGGAAGCGACGTTCTGGCTACACTCTTGAGCTTCCATAAGCATATCTGGAAGAAATCACGAATGAAATTGTAAACAAATAGTTTTAAATGAAATATGTACACGTAAGAAAATTAATGTTATTTATTATTAGATTTCGAATACTTTTTGCCAAAGCAGGCGCTTAATAGTATGTAAAAAAAAAACTTATACATCGCATTAGTCACATACATTCCGAAACTTATACTTTTCATTAACTTATGAATTTTATTAGCTTTTTGATATGGGATGATTCATTAGGTGGCATGGTTCGAATGGTTTTTGCCACCTATAAAGGTTATTTTTTACGTGTGAAGAAATTCCTGCTGATGATGCCTTGTTTTTAGTACAACCCGTGTGTGTACAAATGTTTCTTTACCAACAACATCGGTTTGACATTCATTGAGCCAGTATTTTGGCTGTAAAGGGATGCTAACTAGATGATAGTTAGGAGCGACATTAACAATCTTATAACTTTTGAATCAACTTTCGAACCCGCTTACATGAAACTGAAAAGAATCTCTTAAGGGAAGTTTGCCAGAATCCAAATCACCGGTGACGACTTCGCATCAAAGCATCAGCAATTTTAAACTAAATATTCAGAGAGCGTCGCTTGATAAAAATGGTCACCTGTGCACCAATATAATTTGTTCTATGTTTAGAAATTTTCGAACTATCATCAAGCTTTTTATATCGATGGGTCTATTAAATATAACTTCATACATGCTTCAATGTGTTCAAATTTCTAAGACGATGTTTATTATCCGTATTTTTGCGCTTGATAATGGCGACCAGTGAGAGTGCCTTTTGACATTCGAGAGGTAGAAAATATTTACTATTTTAATCAATGAGGCTTGTTTAATAAAACATAGGCACTCATTCGGTATCAACAATCATATAAAATGTCAACTATTTCCTTTACGGCTATCGAACCAAGATGAATACACAGCTAGGTGTTGCAGTCTGCAATTTATGGACGAGAAGAAGGCGGGGTGAAAAATTCATTTCGGTGCAAACATAAACAAACCGCTGGCTCTCCCATACTAAAATCCAAGATGGATGAATCGTGAATTTGGCAGATTGGAACACCTGGTGAATGTATTCATCTGATCAACTTTACGGTATTTATGGGTTTGGTTTTTTTTCTAGAAGCCACACAACATGATTATAATTAATATTTTTTAGGAAGAAAATCTGCAACCAGCCAACGGTTGGGTGATGCTGTAGCCAGGAAGTGTCAGAATGGATTCACTGTGTTCGACTCAAGATGAATACAATATATTTATCTTGGATCGACTCATAGAAAGCGACTCCATTTTCACTAACCTCCCTTTCATTTGCCTCTAGCCCGCATTCCGGCAGCACCTGTGCCAGAACCTCGGCCAGAACGTTCCTCAAGCAGCTGTTGAATTACTAAATGTACCTCGCTACAAATATTTCTTCAGCATAAGCACACTGTGGGGGATACTGTGTGACGCTTACTAATCGTTAGCCCTGTTACATTTTATTTTCTTACAAACCATTAATAACTGTATCAACTCATTTTTGCTGATATTTAGTGATTATATTCATTTCGTCCCAAATAAAACCAGTAAGAAACTCTGGAAAGTTATTGTTGCTCTGATTTCGGACTGTGACTATTATTTCGAATCGGTACAAATATATAACTAATCCATTTTAAGTATTATGAAAGAAACGAAACATGCATGAGCCAGTCGTGAAATTGTGCATAATTGGCCTTTTTTTGATTAATTGTAAATTCACAACTATTATCTCATTTTATACCTAGAAGCAAACGGTTTTATAAAGCTATATCCTTTGCAATTATTCACCTTACTTGATTTTGGTTAACTTGGGATCACTAACCACTTTGATAATTTACAATCATGATCACGAGACGTCAGTCGCTAGGAATTGCTACTGGTGGATTAAATTATTTGGTTATCGAGTCAGTGACGAGATCACTAAATGAATGGACAAGAAAAATAGTTGGTTTGGGAGAGGTATGAGCGTTTGAGAAGCATAAAAGAGAATACTCATTTTGTGCGCATAAGAAAGCACATTGTGGTGAGTTGAGTTGAGCAGTAAAGAGTTTTTTAAGTTCAACCCGGAAACATTTGGAACTATTGGGGGTCTCGAATGGGCGATCTGGATGAAGTTCCCGTGCAGCTGAATTGCAGGTTTTCCATGATCCAAAACAGTTTCGGACGTCCAGACGCCCTAAGACCGAAATTCCAAAGAGGCTTTGAACACCACCACAGACTGCCGTTGGCTCCTAAACAAAGCAGTCTGGGATTGCTGCCGCATTCCTTCGAAACGGAACTTTGCGTTCTTGGGCCAAAAGTAGGTCTTCTAAAGCAGTAGATTTCTTGTAAACTCGCAGTAATCTAGAGTATCCTAAAAATAAAATAAAATTATTTAAAAAAAATGCATACGAAATTCAAATTCTTAAATGTACACAATTTAAAATATTGACAATCTTTGTTTTTTACTCCAGATGAGTGCCAATGTTTTCCAAAGAATCAAGAGCTACATTGATTAAAAATAAATATTTCTACCTCTTGAATGTCAAAAAAACTCACTCGGCCGCCATTATCGAGCGCAAAATACTGGATAGCCAAATAGCGAAATTTCATGTGCATATCGCTTTTTAAAGTTATTATACGCTGATGGTAAGGAAGCACTTTGATTAATTATAATTGCCATTTTCACCAGTAGCGTTTATTCAAGGTTTCTGGAAATTATAATGGCTGCTTGAAATAAAGCTGATCTAAGTATCTAAGCTACTGTCGTAGTTTATTTTATCCTCAAGGTTTAGCAGCATGTTAATACATCCAGCAAGAACCAAAAAAACTGAATCAATAAATGATATGCATGTCGAACAGCAATTCAATGTACGTCATCAGCAAACTTTTCACTCTAGAAGCATTGAAAGTTGGCGCGCATTAGATAATTATCAGCGTCTCACTATATTGTGAATGCGCACGGTGAATATTTTCATCTCAGCAACATCTCTAACTCAAGAATGACTTTACTGCACAAAATCTGTTGAGTACATATACGTTCGCTTTGTTCACGGAGAAGTGCACAACAACGGCTAACAACTAGAAGGTATCGGATTCGTGAACTCAACTGAAGGAGGCGCGAACTTTCATGCGCTACCTCGTGATTACTTATGGGAAAAGACTTGGCCAAGAGCGCTATGAAAGTTGATATTATTCACTGAGGGAAGGGGGCAATATCCTAGCTAAGCAACACTGCTCTATTGTCTTATTTGTACGCTATTCATGGGTATTTTACTACGCATCAGCTAAAACAATATACTAGTTGATGCCATTCAAAATTTCAAAAATCTCAATCATATGATAATATTCACATTTGAAAAAACTTGGTGATATTCCGTTGCCGGAAAACTCATGAGGCAAAACGCCTTTTAGTTGGCAGCTCTAGGAACAAAGTACCACGCGTCGGCGAATCACATTCTAGTATGGATAGTCCGTGGAGACAGTGCTTTGTATTACCTCTAGGGCGTTTTGCCTCGCATGTAGATGTTTCTTCAAAATGTGAAATTTTCGGTTTTTCCGACTTCCATGCACTATTTTGAACTTTCTTCGCCTATCCTACATAATTTTAGATCTGATTTTGTTTACGGACATCTTAATGACGATAAATATGAGGGAAACCACAAAAGGCGTTTTGCATCAGGGGGCGTTTTAGGCCTCTTCCCTAAGCATGTGCAAGGAGTGCTTCGCTCAAAGCATGCTGAGCTCATTGCAGTATGATTATATCTATTTAATATACTATATCTATAAATATCGAAATAGCTACTTTTGTGGACGAGACGCCACTGTAAATATTTTTTACCACGCTAAATAGTTAAATACGCACTGTTGCTTACTTTTTATGTGATGAGGTATAGATCTCAATCGTGGAGGAACTAAGCGCGTATCAACACTATCGTTTCCCCGAATAATAACAAATCGAATTCCACTTACCTTTAGTATGTATCCGAAGGCTCTGCGCTTCTCTTCAGTAAGAAAATGCTTTCGATTGAAAAGAAAACGTAATTCAAACCTAAAATCGTAACTCCAATTATTGGTACAGTGTTCTAATAGTTGCGATATTTTGAATTTTTGTTCCTACAGTTGCAATCCTTTGTTTTTTTACGGTATAGCAACTATGGAACCTCAACACAACATATGGTGCACAGACGGAAAAAAATTTAAGCTCTGAGGATTTTACCAATTTAAAGAGCTAGTCAAAATGTTTTTGGTTCGGTTCGGGTACTGACTGATTAACTAGTTGATTAACAATGTGGGTTGCTCGTTTGATTTGTAACATTTGAGTGGCACAATACTTACCACCAACTATAGGAACAACCACGACTATCAAACTTTTACCCTACGGTCATAAAATGGCGCTAGAAGCTCTGTTTGGTGAGTCGCGATTTCTTTTTTGATTTATGTTGTTTAATTTCGAAACCTATATCCAGCTCAATGGCCTAAAAGCTTACTGTCAGAGTATAAACTGGGTAAATATATTACTGAGAAATAATTACTTTAAATCCTTTTATTTTTTTATATCCCTTAAGATGGACGGATTTCGCTCCCCCACGGTAGAATGGATCGTTTTGCCTTTCTCCTGTTTTGTACCGTTTTGACTTAAATTCCGAAAATGATTCATAGTCCGAACTTCAGGCCAATTGGTTTTAATCGTGTAATTCTTTCCAAAGGATCATGAATTCGTTTGTAATACTGATCCTCAGTAGGTAAAACCAATGAATGTATCAGTTTGCGAGCTCTGAAACATCATTTTTGTTTCCACTGGTTCAACATTTATCTGGCCACAATGTTCAAATTATTTTGAATCTACTTCAAAACAAAGATTGTGGCACGAGCGATTTGTACCTATTGATCATGTTTAGCGATAAGCCAACCAAAAGTAATGGATAGAGTTAAGTTCGTTTGTGAGTGAGATGTTCTGGGTTTCTTTCACATCAATGAAAATTTGCAAATGTTATCGCTAGGAAACGAATGTTCAGTTTAATTGAGCAGTCATGTTTCTGTTTATTCCATCAAATTAAATAACAGCAGCAGTTGAAATAAAACTAGCTACAGCCAGATCTCCTATGACGACTCATAAAGCGTGTATAATATTCATATTTTAGGAACCACAGAATCGACAAACAGGAAAATAATCGTATCACACGGTATAAATTTAAAATACGCGTAGCCAACATGGATCACTACTGGAATCTTCATAGTAAGAAACCAAACTGTACAAGCTAATAATGCTTCATCGGTGTTGTGGGAGGCTCATGGCATATGTTGCTAATAAAGAATAGTTCATCAATTATTATTTTCAAACTAACTTCCGAGAATTACTCACGTTTATTCGACTTGTGTAAGTCGAACTCAAACGAAAATAATCAAAACATCTCGGTGTTTCAAGCCAAAATCAGACAGCTCGATCTTCCAGTTACGCTTCTCCCGCTTTCACCCCAACACCGCAATCCAAAACCACCAGACTGTCTATCACGTTCCTCAACAACTCAGTCGAAAACCAGAAGAAAAATCCATCACTATCTCTCGCAAAAAGAACACCACTAACGATTTCCATTAGCAACAGGTTCTCGTCGACGAATCGTCAGTCACAATCGTCCCGCTGGTGCGTTGTTGACGATGAAGCAGCTCGCCACATCACAGCGCGCGCCAAATGATTTATTGACGGGAGGCAAGAAGTGTCGAATGTCGAGCGGCATCAACGCTGCCGCCGCCGCCAACAACATTGTCGCCGCATAGCAGGACTTCGACTGTTCCGCCGGGACCTCTAGCCGAAGCGTATGGGTAGAAGGACCAATCGCAATCCAAAAGTGGTTTGTAATCAATCAAAACTCTTTGGGAAGTTCATTGTTTGACGTGGACAAACATCAATGTGTCTGCATTGTAGTGATAATTTGCGATCTTGCAAGACGAGGACCAAACGGGGTAGCCCAGCAATCTACTGGAAAAGGTAAAATTTCTCAGCTATGATGCAGAGCTATATTTTTGATATTGCAGCTGCTGGAAGCAATGATGGACAATTACCGAAACAAGAAAAAAATTGTTTGATCTTATATTTTACTTTGAAGTTGATAACCACCAGAACAAAACCGTGTTATAAGAACTTTTGTGTAGTTAGCAAAATTTTCAGCTAGGGGACTGAGATGATAGTGGACATCTAGGAATCAATTAATGGTGACATTAGGGACCTAGCCTTCTTTAAATAATACTCAAGCGAGTAGATGGTTTGAAGTCAGCGTTATTGAAAATAATGGGTCGTATGAATAAAAGTAGTAAGTTCAACTTACTACATTTTCGTAATAAACATCCTTGTGGAACATGTTCGTATGAATAAAAGAGACATTACTACATTACACATTTCGAACATACACAAACAACTGATTCGGTATGAATAAAACAGAGTTTACTATGATTTCTGGATCTAGCTCAGACTTGCTACTCATGTTTAAAATGCGATTATTCATCAGAATCGAAGCGAATCGGCTTTGTTCTGAAAATAGAAGTCAATTTAGGAAAGCAAAATAAAACAGACATTCTTTTGTTGACTGTGAAAACAAATGATAAAATCATCATCACGTCATCATGGGTCTTACTTTTTGACGTTTCTCCGTGTAAGTAAATGGTAGTAACTAAAGGCTAAGGTTCAGATTGGCTAACAATAAGTTCGAAAATGTTTTATTCATATCAAACATGTTCTTCCTGTGGACTTTATTTTTGAAGTGAGTACTACAAGCGTTGAGTTTGCTACTTTTATTACTTGACCCAATAAATTTCAATGCTTTTGAACAATGAATTCATCAAAAATTCGTTTTCTAAGTGGGTGATTGAAGGGACAAATTGTCGAAGCCTGTAGAGCCTGCTTACTGTCCCTTTTGACTCATTGCCTGTCAGAAAGGCCAGTTTTGATTGGGAGATTTGACAGACGCCACAAGCGCAACGTTGCTTTATTGCTGGTGAGTGCTGTTATTACTTTCGCGGTGTTGTGTAGTCGAGATTTTCCAACATCAGTTTCTAAAGAAACAAGCAAACACGAATAAATGTTTCTTTCATTCATTTTAACGTAGAAATGAATAATAATAAAAATGTTGTAATCAGAGTCAGAAGTGAATGATGAAGTACAAATGAACAGCTTAGCATTCGGTAATTATTGTTTGAAGTTTATTCGTCTGGTTAATTTTCGTTGATTAAAAAGTTGGTCACACTGCAGCTGCCCGTTGCGTGGATTTGGATAATTTGTGTGAGGGCATTCAGCTCCGAGATGTCTTATCTCATCTCAGTGCTAAGCCTAAATTAAACGCTTCACCACGGGAAAGAATGTAGCAATCAAGCAATTTTCGTAAGGGTGGAGTCAATGTTGGTTCCACATGTTTGAGCGTAGCGTTGAAACTTTTGTTTACAAAATCAGATGAGCCGTTTTGAAACATGATCTCAGTAAACAATTGGGTCCTAAAATAAAAAGAATCCACAGGGCACTAGACTCACCTTTGACGTATATGGGCCTGACGTTTTGAGCTGATGATTAATTTGTTCTGATATGTTGCTTTTTCAGCAACAGACGTTGCTCACCCATGTCTTAAAAAGTCTCAAAACAAAATATCATTTTACTTACTTGACTATTATCAAATTACTTTAACATCGGTTCATGTTTGACCGATGCACAATCGTTCAACCTAACGATGTAGAGCTTTAAGACCCATGAATGTTGTATAAAATTTTAAAATCACTAATATCGGCGAGATGGATCTGTAGGTCTCAGCCGAGCAGTTGTAACAGAAAGCAAAAAAAAAAAATCACTGATATATTAGAATATGAAACAAATTAGACAAAGCAGGGGAATAAGAAGGATTGTTTAATTCAAATTAAGATATTCAATATTAGAAACAAACATTTAATTTTGAAACACCAACTACATAAGCTGGACTAATAATGGGCGAAATGCATAAATGATTTAGATCTGTTCTAATTTTGAAAGGTTTTCTTTAAATCGAACGGGCAACTGGTATTTACAATTCTTATGTTAGATAGGACTCTGGTAAAATTTCAGCTCTTTTGGCCAAAGTTTGGGGTGGAGCACAAATCATTTGTTTATGACATGGTTTTGTCCTTAAAAAATCATAACCTGAGTGGAATAAACAAAATTCAACAGTAATTAATGCCATCCTCGACAACTTTGTAGAATATTGTTTTGTATACGGAACAGATCTTCTATGTGTTTCAACAGAATCGGATAGGCACCCCTCCGAAAAGTGACGATAAAACGCTCATTTTGTGTTACGGATCACTTTTCAAATAGCTGTATAAAACAAGTTAAATGCATCCTCAGAACAGAGCTCCTGCGTTTGGAGCTCTTAAAAAATATCATGTCCTCCGAATAAGTGCTTTACCATGACAGCTTGCAAAAAAGTCTCTCACATTATGCTACATAATGGTAAATGTATACAGAGGTGATAAGTGGGAATTTTCATTCTCCTTTAGATTCAATCCTAATTTCAACACATCTCATCCTGGGATATCCAAAAATCGGAAAAGGTCGTTTGGCCGAATGCCACTAGGCGAAAGTTGTTTGACCAAATATACCATTTGGCCAAACAGACCATTAGAAAGAAAGTCATTTTGCCGAAACGGTCGTTTGGCCGGAACGGTCATTTGGCCGAAAGCGTCATTTGGCCAAAAGGGTTATTTGGCCGAAAGGGTCGTTTGAACGAAAGGTCGTTTGGCCGAAAGGGTCGTTTCGCCAGAAGGTCATTTGAAAGGTCTTTGGTCTGAAAGGTCGTTTGGCCGAAAGGGTCATTTGGCCGAAAAGGTCGTATGGCCGAAAAGGTCATTAGGCCAAACAGGTTCTTTTGGCCGAAGGGTCATTGACCGAAGGGTCGTTTGGCCTAATAGGACATTTGGCCGAAAAGTCATTTGGCGAATAATTCATTTGAAAAAGAGAAGAAGAAAATTAGGAATGAGAAGAGACGTCCACTTCTCACGCCATTCTCTTCGCATCGTAAAAAGTGAAAGCGCAAAATGAGTAATGAGACGTCTCACGGCCCACTTCCCTGCTCACTACAGCGATAGTGAGACGTCTCACTTCTCACTCCTCATTTCTCATTTTCGCTGTAAAAAGTGAGTAGTGGGACTCTCACCTCTCACTTCGCGCTCTTCGTTCTCACTTCTCGCTGTAAAATTGGGAAGTGCGAAGTGAGTAGTGAAGACGTCGAAGGACAAACGGCCGAAGTGACAAATGGTCAAAGGGACAAAAGTTGAAAGGGCAAAATCTAAAAATCTATAATTTTGCACAATAAAAAAAAATATACGACGACAAGTTTGGAAACGATTTTAAAACAATATCTTATAACATTCCCAGGATCTCTTTTCTTTATTTCGATGGACGTTCCTTAACAATTTGCTGCATCGACACCAGGCGAACATTGTTTAATTTTTATTGGTTCTTGAGATGTTTGAATAATTAGTACTAGATAGATCATGAACTGTAGCACGCGTCACGCAATGAGTGCCAATGGTGTCAAATTGATTTCCTCTTCTAGTCTTATTATTATTATCTTCTTTTAAGAGGTTTTCAGCCCTTGGCTGGCTCACCTCTAATCTTCTAGTCTTGTATTAGATATAGCCATTATTGGTTTGAATTTAACGTGACGTCGTTATTGTTTTGAATGAAAATAATCTAAAGTAGAATAAGAATGGTCTTTTAATCCAAGAAGACTTTTCTAATGTTGTGAGCTGTGTAGGTATAACATAATTAATTTACTATTAGACATTCGACGATTCAATCATACAAATAATAATGATTAAATCTGTGTTGTGCATATGTATATTGCAAAATTTTGTAAGGTTGGTAGGTGAAGTCAAGATTGGTCCGCCGTTTGCCTAACAGTCTTTAGGTCGGATAACTAAATCGTTTTCAAAGGTTTTGTTTCGTCCAGGGTGGGACGACTACTTTACTGTAACTTCTCGTTGTGATTCTCGGCGACGAATAAAGAACTACTGATTGAACTGGACGGTTGATTTTGCCTCGAGAGGTGCGTGCCTGCTCGAGGTTACGATGAACACTATACAAACATTGAGTCTAGAGTCGACTTTATAGGAGAATCTTAGTACGGATACAATACAAATTATAATTTGGGACGTGCAAAACATTCAAATTTAAATCTAATTAGACTATCTGCGCAAAACGAGTCGTGCAATCAGTGTTAACGCGCAGAATGAAATACACAGAACATAAAACAAATAAGCAAGGCACGCTGCTCTGTTTGGCGCGATCCTCTTCATACTTAGCAGCACTGCACGAGACGAATGATGACGGCGCGAAGAGGTTTCTTATATTGTGGTTTTCTTGTCCTCAGATACATAATTTCCATTGAAAAGAATTGAAACGACATTCTAAGTTGTTGAAATGTAGCTCATACCACCTATTTGGCCGATGACTACCTAAATTATAGTTTTGTGTTCCTATGGTTCTGACTATGTCTTATAATTTTAAAACTTTGTATTTTCGACCTTTGTTCATTCGACCTTTTGTTCATCTCGACCTTTGTCATCAGTTTTCATTTTAGCAGAGTTCGTATTTCGTTTCGGTGAGATGAAAACAGGCGATTTTCGGACCGAAGGAGAATCTTTTTCGAAGTTTTTTGTGTGTCTTTATCGGCAGACTTTCAGCCCCTAGGCTGGCTCGTCTCGTTTTTTCCGAAGTCTGTGGCGCGAACCATCTTTCACTTACTACTTTTTTTCGAAACAAGCCTGAAAGCTGAACGATAATTGTGCCGACTTGATGAAATTTTTATCGTTTCATCATTCTTACGCTTCACATTTTGGGGAAAATTTGCGGTATGCATTTATAAAAAATATTACAACAACGGAACTCGAACCAAGACACCACAAAAAATAGCACGTAAGTTGCTCACCTTATTATACACCATCACCTGACTGCTTATTGGAGACAGGTTATTTTTTCGATAAATGCTAGTTATGTACGTTGCAAAAAATCTTTTCGTATTTATTTAATAATAGTTTTATTATACTAATGGTGTCTTCAGATATTTCATCAGTAAGTTAATGCGCTTCTGAAATATACAATGATCGATCCCCAAAAGTGAGTCGATTTTATTTTACTCACAACATACAAATTAGGTATTCAAAAGTTGTGAAAAACTTCTTCTGAAAACTTTGTCGAAGAAGCTAAGTTCGTAATTTTATTACTTTTTAATACTTTTGGGATATATTACTATTTATGCCTTCAAGTTCTAAAACATGTTCATAAGGTAAGCAGACAGGTATATGGAGACGCATGGTGGATTGTATAATCAACTCCTTGGAACTAAACTTTTTGTGCAAAATTAAAAGTTTATAATATTCTGCACACCTGTAAGAACATATTTGTATGAAGTTATGATCAAAATAACCTCGCATGATGTTAAGGGGCCTACTTAAAGTTCCACAAGAGTAATGACAAAACACCGAAGATTGATTTCTGCTTTGAACATTAGAAAATGGTTTTGATTGAACATACCTGGCATCCGGTAACTACTCGACAAGTCAGGTATTAAATAGTCAATTACTTGTACTTTAAAATGCGTATGAGTTTGTTTGCCACAATTTGCCCCTGTCAATTTGCAGTCATATTCAATATGCCTAAACAATCCATAAACTGTTACGACTTTTTATTTTCAAGTTTTTAAGTCGAAATAGTCACCAAATGGCGTACTTTAATATTATCTAGAGCTTCATAAACATGCAAAAATGTCAGATTCACGAATCCCCGGACGATTACCTGACTTTTATATAGGAATTCCTGGATCGCTGGGAGAATTGTTGAATCGTTGGCAAATTCTTGTCACCGGCTATTAATGAAATAAGAATAAAGATTTTTCACAAAGTTCAGAAAATTTTCATGCGTCTCAACATTTCTTCCAGGATTACAAAATTCCTCCATGAATACAAAATTGCCTTCAGTAAGTCAAGAAACTATACTCGGATTCAGAAAATCTTCCAGCGATTCTATATATTTTCTAGGATGCAAGAAGTGTTCGTGATTGTTTCATGAATTTAGGGAGCTTCTACATGAATTCAACATTTATTCCGGGGATTTTAAAATTCCTTCAAGGATTCAAGAAATCCTCCTGAAACTCAAGATTAACTCCAGAGATCAAGAAATGTTTGCTTAGGTTCAGACATTCTTCCAGGCATTCAGAAACTTTTCCATGATGCCTGAAAATCGACCAAGAATTCAGATTTATTTGCAAAGATTCCCAAAAACTGAATTCATTCAGCGATCCAGAAATTCTTTAGCGATTCAGGAGCTCTTGCAGCGATTCAGAAATTCTTGATTCAAGATTTTTTCCAGCGATTAAGAAATTCCTACACGGATTCAATATTTTTCCAGGAATTTAATAATTCAACATTCTTCAAGGGATTCAGCTATTCTTTCACGGATTCGGAAACTCCTTTAATAGGAAGTTTATCCAGGGATTCTTTGAGCTCAATTCTATGAGCTTTGAGCTCAATGAGCTTTCAACTATCGTATCAAATATTTTGGTTGGGACCAGAGATGTTGAGACAAAGTAGTCATTGGTGCCTTGGTAGAATATTATTCAATTTTAACCCTTTTGGTACCGACAAAAAAAAACACCCTTACGTTACCGACAGGGTATCCGGGTAACCACGGACTTAAAACGATCATAACAATGTCAGTTTTTCACCGATTTTGACGATTTTGGTTGCTATTCAGGAACTTACCCGCTACTGGAATTCTAGATTTACTGGGCCTAGTCCGAAAGTTTGTGTAAATTGAAAATATATAGTCAACCAAATAACTTCGTTGGAAATTTAAAGAATATAACTTAGCTACGTTACAGGACCATCTTATGATTTAATCCCGGTACTGTTATTTCGCATACAGGTTCCCGTTTGATACCCATGGCAATATGGGTATCAAAATTCATGAAATTGTCAGAAATATGGGTATCAAAATTCATGTAGAATTAGGGCCATCTGATGGTTTGACAACGGACCGTTCATTCTCAAACAGGTTTCCGTGGGGTCCAATGAGTCCCCTCATGTAGAAGAAACACAGGCTATCTTCTTTTCTCTAATGGCTTTACATGACAACTGGAATTCTACTTTTCAACAATTCTACTGTTCCGGTTGATTTCACGGGAACCTATTCCGGGATGGCCATTCCGAAACTAAATGATCATGTGGTCGTTATACATTGTGAAGTCATAATCCTCGAATATTCTACGAAACTGGTATCTCAGGATACAAGAAATCATAATTTGGTTTCTATAGCATCAACTTATCTGTATTTTGAGACATCCGGAATTCTGGTAATTAGGTAATCCAGATTGGTTCTATGTGGCACGGATCGGAAATATTACGAATTTCTAAATCCATTGCAAGGGGAATCGTACAATTCGGTTTAAAACTAACGAAGTGGTATGACCTTAAACTTGAGTACCCGGGTACCCTGTCGGTACATTATGAATTTTCATTTTTAAACCACCCAAACCTAAATTTAGTCGAGTTTAAAGATGTCACAGAGTTTCATTTTCCTACGCTGTTTAGAACCCTAAAAAAATTCACTTGAAAAGGAAAAATGTACCCGGGTACCCTGTCGGTAACATAAGGGTTAAAATCATTAGGCAACGTCAAACACGTCTGATGCAGTTGGTAGGGCGTTCGGCTGACAATGAGAGTGTACTGATATCGAATTGCACGTAAATTGAACATAAATTTTGTTCGCCATTTTTTTTGTAAAATCAAACACATTATAATAAACAAGGGGTCGTTTAATAATGATGTCACTGGTTTCAGGGGGGGAAGGGGTCTAAGATTTTGTGACAGTTCATATACTAGGTATACAAAAAAGTGTGACAGAGGGGGGAGGGGGTCTAGAAATCTAAGAAAGTAGTGGGCGTCATAGTTGAATCGCCCCAAGATGACTAAATTAATGATTTTGTGTGTGTTACTTCTACGTGAAGTTAAACGATTTGTAGATTTGTGAAGATAAACGAAACAAAATGAGTTTGTTACTTTTAATATGGAAATGATAATATCATCTTTCAAATTTGTTTATGATAGAATTAGAGACGAAAACACAAATCTGCTTCCATATAAAAAATCTTTATGCCTTCGTATCCTAACAGAACTATCAAATGTGTACTCATCCCACTCGGAGTTATGATTTTTAAGGGCAAACCATACATGTCAAAACACTAAATCGATTTGAAGACATCTAAACTGCCGTGAATCGCACTTTTGTCCCATATGCATAGGAAACTCAACAAAGATGGGACAGATATGCGTTTCACGGCAGTAAATGTGATCGAATGAGCTGAAATTTTTAGCCAATTTAAAGAAACTTAAAAAAACGCGAAAAATTGTTAAAAAAAGTATAAGGTAAACAAATTACATACATTTTACAATTATGATGAATTGAATATTCGTTTTTTATAACTATATTCTATACTCTATTCCCATTTGATTTTGCTGGCGCAACCGAGAATACGCATCAACTTTCGTTCGAAAGAGCACTCGTACGAAAACAATGTAAATATAATTGCCAATAACTTATTGGCCAAATAATTCCAACTGGACTAGTGAAACGTTTTCTCAAAAAACTCAACTGAAAAAAATGAAAATAAATTTATCCAGATAGATACCTTCCCAAATAAATTGGCAAATAGAAGAATTTGATGATCAATTACCAAAAAAAGGATCCGACATAAAAATGCAATGAATAAAGTAATGTGTCCACTCGCTGGCAATTGATTGCAGGATAAAATTATCATAAATCAATAATTTCGTACCATTCATCGGAGAAATATGCAAATCATTTTACAGGTGCCGTCTACCTTTCTGATTGCAGTCGAACGCTCGTCATAAAACTGTTCCATTTCTTGAGAAAAATTCCCCTTCAAACCAAGGTTCCCGCTGAATCTGGCAAGTGGAAAGTGGAAAGCGGTAAAAACACAAGAGTAGCAGTTTTCTTTTCGTGTAAATGTAAACAAGATTACTCTGCACACGAGAATCTGTTAGCCGGAAAGCGCAAGCGAGTGAGTGGAAAAGCGAAGTCACAGTGGCATAAAAATTACAAATTGAATCGTTCCCGTGCAAGCATGTGAATTTGATTTGCCAGCATAACTTTTTTTTCTCCAGTTTGCCGCGACGACCGCGCGTGGTGCGTGGGAGAAGTGTGGAAAGCCGTCACAAGAGTGCCGCGACTTGGTCGGACGTGTGCGGTGCAAAGAACGAGCAGGAGTGTGCTCCTTCATTATTGCGCTACAGCTCGTCGAGTAATAAGAATACATACACAGGAAAAGCGTGAGCCAAAGAAAGTGAGCTGTGACGAGAGGCAGTGTAGTAGTTGGGGGAACCAATAGTGTGAAGTCAGTGAAGCGTGCTCGAGTGCTGGGGAGCCGTTGAATGATGTTCCACAGTCTATGAATGTTGGGGGAGCCAGAAGCGGGCGACGAGTATAGAAGCATAGCGTGAAAAGGTTTAAATAGAGATATCATTAGTGTAAGTTGTGATTTATATCGTATTGCATTATCATGGAGATGAAGAGGGAAAATCATACTCTGAGGCTATTGTGTGTCGTTTTCAGGACTTGCAGACTCACCGAGGGATATTGATTGCTGGGCTCGGGAAGCATTTCGACTGCTGAAATCGATATTTATGAGCAGTTCAAGGTGAGTAGTATTTCAAAGATGATGAATGTTTATGTTCTACACAGACGATAAATTTTAACCAGATCCTGGAGAGTGAAATATATTTTATGGCATAAGGGATTGGATTTTTCTGGTGCAATATTTTATTACGCTGTTGGATAGCATCTTCAACGAAATCTAAATATTTCTGCTGTAGATGATATAAGATTTCATTATATTTATTTCAAGATCATATAAACCTTTTTTATTACTTCAATAAACGTAGCTGATTTGCATTTTTAGACGCACTTTCAAAAATATTCCAATAAAACTTTATTCGCCTGCTATTCGAGACGCAACGAATTGTTTATAGTGCAGTTGGGTTGACGTCAACTCAAGCTTTTAAACTACAACACTAGTTAATTCAGTAGTCAGCATGCTTCCGGTTATCTCTTGCCCATACTCATTTGCAGTGATAATAATGATTGGCTGCCCCATGAGTTGCGTAGCCATTAGCAGCTTCAGTGTGGTTCAAGACTTTGTGTCTGAGCATCAGCTTGCAGAGTATCGTATCGGTTGGTACCCATGAACCCATCAATCTCAGTAATGCCCTGCCAACCAAAATGATCGTATGATAAAGAATTGCACATGTCACCAACCAACATTATCTCCATGCATGGGTTCCGAACAACATCGCTGGGAGATGCTTACAGTGGCGCATCTACACACAAAAGTATGACAAAATCTAACTGAAGAATCAATGAAAATTCCCCAGAAAGGAAATAATAAATTAGAAATTACTCAAAACACTGCTCACCTAACATAGTAAACAGTTGAAATATTTTCCGTAAATGCAATTTACGCCTCTTCTCAAAACCATAAATTTGTTTTGTAAACCACGAGCTTCTTTTGGGAATGTACATTACACTGTTTTTCTACTGACTTAGTAGACGCCCGTTTTGTGTGTGTCCGTATACTCATAAATTTTAGCGTCCATATCACAACCGATTAGTAGCACTCAGAAAGAAACAACGAACTAGATTAGCGATTTCAGAGCCATGGAATCACATGTTTCCGTGACAGGAAGCTGAGTACTTACTTTAAAATGAATGAGAATAAGTGATAAAGCACAAGAGACTGAAGTGAGTTTGTGTGTTCATTAGTGTCTTGCCTAATAAGGAAAAATATTCTGTTGTTTTCCTTCCAGACACCAATTTCCTGGGGTAAATTTTAAGCATAAATTTCATTAATTCTGTTTGCATGCTTCATGCTGAAAAAACATAAGAAATGATGCACGTCTCATTCTTTTGTTTAGATTAAACCCAATATAGCTCTCGAATTTGTGAATTAGCTAACATTATTTAAATTTAGCAAACATCAATCACTTTTCTAGAACGTCCACGACCGTTTCGTACACGCTGGCGATTGGTGGTCCAATAACGAGGGACTTGGAATATGTGCAATGTACATTTGGCTTTGCTCCGAAAAACACGTAATGTACGACCGTCATTGGTGTAGGTTGTATACTCTTGGAGACATCGGTTTACTCTTTGAGTGTGCTATAAATCCACAATGAATCCTTCGATATTACTACGGATCCAGTTCGACTGTTTTAACCTCGGCGGTGGATGAAGATCGTCATGGGATGCAACGCAAACGCCGATCTTCAGAACATGCCCATATTTCCGGAATACTTTCTCAACGTGTGTAACAAACATAATACGCCGAATACGCCAAACAAGCATAACAGTACGATACGAGCAAGCATAATAATCATACATTAATTCTCTGGTGTTCCGTAAAACATACCGTTTAGTATTGTACCGCTCCTTTTTTCTAGGATGCGTCGTACAAGACCCGCCCCTTAGCTTCTAGCGAGCAAATTTAAAGGCAAACCCGGATTGTACTAATGTGATTCATTGTGAATTAACTTCTGGCATTAATTCCTTAGGAAATACCTCCTCAATTTTTCCAGAAAATTTAAAGAATAATTTCAGAAACTCCTACAGAACCTCTTTTGAAAATTATTTCAGGAATTTCGTTCCCTCTTTATTCCTCCGGAATTTACTCAAAGAATTCTTTCCACAATTCTAGGACAAAGTTTCAAAAATTTCTTTAGCGATTTCCAAACAAAATTTTCAATGGAAGGACATTTTAAAAAGAAGGAGTTTCCGACAATCTTAAATTTCTCCAAGAATTTTCTTGGACATTTCTTCAAGAATGCTTTTGGAATTTCTCCCAGGGATTTCTACAGAAAATTTTCCGGAAATTACTTCGGAGATAAATCCAGAAATTTCTTTGGAAACTCATCACGACATTCATTTAAAAATTAAAAATTGGAATTTTAAGTATATGTCGATAATTTCTTCAGAAATTTCCTTACGAATTATGTTAGGAATTTCTTCAGAAATGACTTTAGGAATTCCTTTGAAATCCTTTTTGAAATCCTTTTGCATATTTCCTCGGAAATACGTAAGAAAAATGCTTCAGGTGTGCCTGAAAATATTTTTTTGTCTTTATTAAAGAGACTTTCAGCCCGAGGCTGGCTCGTCTCCGTGTCTGAAAATATGTCTGGATGACTAATTGCTTTAATTCCATTAAATAAATTAATGAAATATCACCTGATTGAATATTATAAGAAATTTTTGGATAAATTTACGAAGGACCTTCTAGTGTCAATTTCCAAGAAATTCTTGAGAGTATCCGAAGACATATAATGATGGATCGAATGCCGTCCTGGTATTTTTTTTTATATTTTTTTTCTAGCGGTGCATAAAGTCCTAATTTTCCAAATTCAAAACAGGGTTTTATATAACTGTCCGGATTTTTTAAAGAATTCCCGGAGAAATTCCTGGAAAAAAATCCAGAAGGTATTATATAGGTATTTGATTGGAAAGTCCATTGAAAATTCCTTCGTGGATTCCTTTCATAATTTTTTAGAAAATTCTTTGAATAATTTCTTAAGAAATTCATTTAGATTTTTTTTTCGAAAATCTTGTCAGGTTGTTCTTTGGAAATTACTTCAAGAATTCATTCTGAAATTTCTCCCGCAATACCTCTGGAAATATTTACCTCTAGGAATTTCTTCAGAAAATACTTTCGGCAACTCTTCCAGGACTAATTTAAAAAATTCCCCCGGTAGTTCCTTTGAATATTCTTCCCAGAATTCATTCGGAAAACCTGCAGACGCAGAAGGGTCGTTTCGCCGAAACCCATTCAGAAGTTGTTTGGCCGAATGTACCATTTGGCCGAAAGGACCATTAGGCCGAAAGTCATTTGACCGAAAGGGTTATGAGGCTGAAAGGGTCATTTGGCCGAAAGGGCCGTTTGGACGAAACGGTCATTAGGCCAAAGGAGTCGTTTGGCTACAAGGGTTATTTGGCCGAAAGGGTCGTTTGGCCGAAAAGGTCGTTTGACCGAAAGGGTCATTTGGCCGAAAGGGTAATTTGACCGCAAGGGTCATTAGGCCGAAAGGGTCATTAGGCCGAAAAGGTCATTAGGCCGAAATGGTCATTAGGCCGAAAGGGTCATTAGGCTGAATTGGTCATTTTACCGAAAGGGTCATTAGGCCGAAAGGGTCATTTGGCCAAATAGGACATTTGGCCGAATAAGACATTTGGCCGAATAGGTCATTTGAAAAGTGAGAAATTAGAAGTAAGAAGAGAGACAGCGAAAAGAGAGAAATTATGAGTGAGAAGTGAGTCGTCTCACTTCTCACTCCTCATTTCTCACTTCTCACTGTAAAAAAATGAGGAGCGTGAAGTGAATAGTGAGTCGTCTCACTACTCACTTCGCACTCCTCTTTTTTACAGCGAGAAGCGCGAAGTGAGTAGTAAGACGTCTTACGTCTCCAGCTCTTCAACGAAGGACCGTTTCACCATGACATCTTCACGTCTCACTACTCAATTCGCGCTCCTAATTTGTTTACAGTGAGAAGGGAGAAATGAGGATTGAGAGTTGCGTTGTCTCTCTTCTTATTCCTAATTTTTCACTTTTCAAATTACCTATTCGGCCTAATGACACTTTCGTCCTAATGACCCTTTTATGCTCAATGACCTTGTTGGCCTAATGATCCTTTCGGCCAAATGACCCTTTCGGTCAAATGACCTTTTCGACCAAATGACCCTTTCGACCAAATGACTTTCGGCCGAATGGGTTTCGGCTAAACGACCCTTCCCCCTGCAGACATCCCTTACTGAAACAATATAAAATTCCCTTCAGATTTCCTGAAGGAATTTCAAAACGAATTTTCAAAGGAATTCTCGAAGGAATTCCCAAATTAAATTTCCGAGGGATTCCGGAAAGAACTTCTGGTGAGACTCCAGAGATAATGTTTAAAAAAAATTACAAAAGGGATCTCCGAAGGTCTATAGAAATTTCTAGAAGAGTTGGTAAAAAAAATTCCGGAGGAAGAACCGAAGGAATTCCTACAACAATTTTCAACAGAACTCCTGGAGAACCTTCCTTTCCAGGGATATTTTTGAGGAATTCAAAGAATTTCTTTCAACAGTCTTCGAAGCGATTTCATGAATGTAATGGAAAAATAGGAAAACACTTGTCATAAGACGAGTTAATACAATCCCATTGATTTCCACCACTTAATTGTATCTTGACAGATACGAGACACTGAAGACGGCCTTACTGTTGAGGTCGAAATACGTATCTGTCAAGATACAATTAAGTGGTGGAATTCAATGGGATTGTATTAACTCGTCTTATGACAAGTGAAGATATTCCACTAAAAAGCTCAAAATAATTTTCTTATCGAATAGGAAAAGTTAATAACAAAAAAAAAGGAGATATTCCTAAAGAACTCGTAGATGAATTTCCGAATGAATTTTAGAAATTTTCTTATAATTCCTTTTTTAAGTTTTCGAAGGAATATCTTGAGGAAATTTCAAAGGAATTTCTGGATTTATCTCCTAAGCAATTTTCGGAGAATTTTCCGAAGAAATCGCTGGACGAAATTCCGAAAGCATTCATGGTTGAATGTCTGAAGAAATTCTTGCAGAAATTTAACAATGTCTGAAATTTAGTTTGGAAGCTCCTTTCGGAAATTCGTTTCAGGAGTACATATGGAAATTGTTTTAGGAAATTCCTGTAGGAATTCTTTCGACAATTATTCCTTTACGAAATAATTTAGGAATTTCTTTGCAAATCTCTTTAAGAATACCTACGGAAATTGTGTCAGGAAAAACTTCCAAAATTGCCTGTAAAAGAATTCATTTTATGAATTTCTTTATAAATTCCTTTGGAAATTGCTTTATGAATTCCTTCGGACATTCCTCCGGGAGTTTATTAAGAAATTCCTTAAGGCCTTCGAATATTCCTGAAGAAATTGTTCAGGCATTTCTTCAGTAATTAATTAATTGATTATTCAGAATTAACTTCAAGAGTTCCTTTAGATATCTCATCTGGAAATTCCTTTGATATTACTAATGGAAAATCTTTCGAAAATTTCTGTAGGGTTTCCCATTTCATTCTTTAATAAATTTCCGGAAAATCTTCCAAAAAACATTTCCGAAATAATTCCTTTCGGAATATCGGTAGGAATTATGTGGTTTTACAGATGGAATTTCCGGATGAATTTTATTTAATGTTGCACTCTAAACTTAAAATTACTCTAACAATCCTTCATAACTATTGGGTAGATAAAAACTCTCTAACGCAAACGGTTAATGCACTATCATTATTATATTATATTTACTATAAACTTTTACCAATTTTGCTTAACCTTTTCAGGACGACTTTTTTAAAGAAAATTTTACTTACAAATTTGGGTTTTTTTTGCTGGATCTTGCTAAAACTAATATAATTATAATTGGAAACGCGTTGAAATATTTTTTTTTCGGATGTCCTAGGTCGAATGTATCAGGAAATGTGTCTAGAAACAAAATTTACTTAACTGAAATATGTGTCCAAAAATATCTATTTGATCATAAGACATGAACTGATCGAATTTTGAATAAACGCAAAAAAAACGCAAACTATTTCAGTTTCTTCAAAACATCATGGAGTTCAGAACATCAAATCTAGCCAATCAACTAAGTCTTGAACGATGCGATGTATCCGTGCATCACCAAACATCCCAGCAATTCCATTTAGCTAGTGGGATTTCACTGATTTCTTTTACAAGCTACAATGGACCCTCTAGGAGTCGATGTTTTAAGACTCGAAGTAGGCTCATGGAAACAAATGATGCCATTCTAAAATATTTTCTCGTTTACTCTGATTCACAAATTATCAGATATCGGCTGTATCACATCTCGAGGGTCAACTGTATTGCAGACCCTTTTTGTTTATTCAAAACATCCTGGAGCTCAGATCATTTGACCTATCCAATGATCCGACTTATGAATGATGTTAGATATGATATCCTAGTTTTTTTATTCCTTTTATTTATTTAGTAGGCACTCTGTGTTCGACGACCGCTACTGTGCCGAGATCTACTGTGGTATTCTCGTCTCTTGGAATCCACACAGAATCTATTTTTAGATTACCTATTGTCCATATCATCGTCCGTTCGTTCGTGCTTTGTTTCGTTTGCCATGTATCGAGTCCGTTGGAGGTATGCCTCCGAAAAGAGGGTCAGTTTGTCAGTCGCCGTCAGGTAGCTGTGTTGGTCAGACGCGTTATATGATATCCTAGAACTGCCCATGATCGCATATTTCGGGACCGCTTTGCGATTTGGGCGTAACTTATTTTGTAAACAAACATTGGAAGGCGAATTCCTGCTCCAGGAGACATTTCCCGAGAAAGCCACGGTATGTATTCGACAGAGTAGGCTTTCCTTTATCAGATAGGGGAACTAGTTTTGGCGAAAATCGCTTGCATTCTGCTGAATCCATGAAACAATGTTTGTTTACAAAATAAGATAGACCCTAATCGCAAAGCGGTCCCGATTTGTAATACTCGCATTTTTGTTCATTTTGGATAAAGTCTGTGAATCGTTCAGAATGCTCAATTTACTGCATCTAATCCCACAACAGTAAAATAGGCTTCACTATTTTGCTGATCTATGGTAAATTGGAAATGATTGAGTTTGTGGGGAGGATTGTCAAACGATTTACAAAATCAACCAAAATGCAAATGTTACAAATATGCGATCATGGGCAAAGTAGGTCCGTTGACCTTATATGACTTCAAACATCACTTGTCCTAGCTATTGCAGGCCTTTATGGTTGGCTACAATATCCTGGTTGTCGTTTTCTTTAATGTAATCATCCAAGTCCGTAAACGCAGTGCTTCTATGCCACAACAAAAAAAGTCCGCCGCCACATTCGAAAATACATTGCTCGACACGAATACCTTCTTAGATATTGTGTATCTGGTAGATATTCGTAAACAAGAAAATTGGGTTGACGTGATACGTTTGTGCCTAGTGAACCAGGTTGGGTGTATGTCGACGATGAGAACACTGCATAAGCCTTGGTTGTTGTGGTAGATGTGGTAGTTTTGGAGAGCCTTTAGCATCTCCTATTCCTGAAAATTGATCACTCTGTCTCAACGATCAGGAATTAATTGTTTAGAATTATCAAACAATGTGGAATAGGATCTAAACATTTTTATTCATCTACATACTCTGAGAAGCGAAATCTTTCCGAGGTTTTGGATATCTGGGTCTTCAATGTATAGTCAAACTTGACCTCCGATATTTTTCATATGAGGCCGAAATCCTGATGAAAGTGAGAACCTAGCTCTCTTCTGTGATTTTTCACAACGAATCTTAAACGCTGGGCATATATGACCCATCCGTCCTGAAAGGGTTAAATCCATTTGTGACTAGTTTAATTCAACCGTGCATTTTAAGGCACTACACACTTAGAGCAGCTTTAAATTTAAAATTTCTATATTGTAGAGTTAAATTAAATACACAACGCCACTAGAGATGTGCAGACTACTTGGCGCCTTTATTTCGAATGTATTGTGCATTAATTTTTACCATGGCCGCGACAACAAACACAGCAGTAAAATACCATGGTTTACAGTTATTTTAACAAAAAATCAATGTAAGATTATACCATGCAAATCGTTTGAAATGAAAATCAATTTGTAGTGAATTTTACTTAGTTATTAGGTACGTTCTCGACAGTGACACTATGCTGGATCCTTCGTTTGTTGGTCTGGATCTTGCTATCTATGTCCTAGAGAACTGATCGAGTCAGTATGACTCGATATCAATGTTACGTTGACGACTTGAGACGGTCGAGATGACCCCATATTCTACAACAGCATCAATAGCAGCATTCTATGCCTGCAGGACAAAATGTTCAAAACTGCATTTTTACCTTTGGTCAAAATGTTCAGAGAGCTGGTTAAATTAAATACTAACTTTCGTTTCAGGTCTTTAATCTTCTGGTTTTTGAAGAATTCTCATCCGAAATGAATCAACATGTTTCACCATTTCAACCAAAACACAACATTACTCAATGTTGACAGTTCTGCAAAATTGCATCACGACTAGTTGTTGATTTAATTTTTTTCATCTATTGTTTTTATTTGACAGGCTCAGGCGTGTATAACACTTAACGGAGCCCAAACTTTATGATATTTTCAAAGCCAAAGCCAAAGGAAAAACGCCCGAATGGTGGTGTTAACTGACTGAATTGCATGTAAAATAATGGTGAACGCATGGTTGCTTGTTTTGTTTTAATGGATTGAATGACAATCTTACGGGTTAAAGGGAGATCTTCAGATATTGTATATGATAAATTAGGAAGAAGTGATGCTAATCACTTCATCAAAAGAAAAATTTGGGAAGCTTGGCAGTTGGAGTGGAATTCGGCAAACCCAGGCACTCAGTTAGGGAAAATTAAAGAAGATGTTAGGAAATGGAAAGACAGACGTGATCAGTACCAACAAAAAATTCTTACTCGGTTGAGAATAGGTCATAGTAGGTTAACCCATAGTTATCTTATAACTCCATATCAGGATCGTCCTCGATGCTCTAACTGTAATGAAGTATTAACCATCACGCACATATTGGAAGGAAGTAATTTGAAAAGTATTATGAAAATGATGAAAACGAGAAGATAAGTTAATACAATTCGTGAAAAAACTAGATTTAGTTAAACTTTTGTAAGAAACTGTATTGGATTGTTAAATAAAAGCAGGCGTGAATGACCGTTAGGGGTTAAAACGTAAAAAAAAAATCTTACGGGTGAAATGGAAGAATCACAAATCGTTTAATTTTAATGAAAATTAAGAGATTTCGTTATTTGTTTCCATTGCAGACCAATTATGAATACGTAACATTGAATTGTGATGGTAACATTTGTTCAGAAATGTCCTAGAAAAGATTTAATGAGTGATTTTATGCATTCGGTCATTTGACCCCGTGGGAGCGTTTTGCATTGTTCTCGAACATGCGATGGGTTTCCTCTTCAGAAACTCCATCGAACAGGCTTTTCATTTCATTTATAAATTTCATTACTTTTCGACTTATGAAAATTTCTCGCATTATATAATTTTCTTCACTATTTTGAAGTGGCATCAGTTTGGTATTTCATCTAATTGGTATATTGAGATTTAAGTGCCTATGATTGTCTGCACAATTGAAAGTTTATTACAGCATTCAGTTGGCTAGGGCATATTTCTCCATATTCCCACACCCGAGAAGCATTGCTCCCTATATATAAATATTCAATCCTCTTGGTTCTACGATATGTACCCAGCTGGAGAACGTAGCCTGCTACCAATATGATTCCAAGGTCCAGATCAACATCGATTTCTATTTATTCAACATTGTTCCTGTCAGAAGCGTATCTGCACCTACCGACAGGCACACAGGACGCGCACCAGCCAACAAATCGCTCAGCGGGAGATTCATATCCTGCAGGAACGTTCACAAATTGCGTCACATTTTGAAGTGGTAGGATGAGTAACAGAAATTTATTCCACTGCTGTGACGATTCGCATGAAATTTGCTGATGTAAATATCCTTTTATGCGTGACGTAGTTAAGTGAACTTCCCGACGCGCGCTGATGGTAGATGCGATGCTCTTTTCCAATGCTGGTTGTGTCGACGACGATGTTATGTAATTTCGCGGAAATATTGGCTATAGGCTATAGTCTGCCATGCTTCGGGTGCTGTGATTCCACATTGTGCCATGTCTTTCGATTTGCTGAGTTGGCTTAAGCATGGAATAATGATAATAATAACGTCCCTTGGTGCTGTCGTTTCCTGGTATGATTCAAGTCCTAGCCAAACAAATGCAAATGTTTTTCGGTGTAACAAGTGCAACTGCTGAGCCAACTTGTTTTAATATTAATACTTGACTAGAATAAGTAACGTCTTTTTTCCCGAAAATATCGTCAGAAAATCACTTGGAAGTTTTTTTTTAATCTTTATTAAGGTGTATTTTTAATTTTAAATTAAGTTCAACACCGGTATGGAAAGGAGCTTGAAGAGCTCCCTTTGCGGTCCAACCAAGGGTTCCGCCACGATGCATGTTTGTGTGCTGATGAAACAGGGAAGGGTGGGCCGGATAGGCCCCCTTGCGTGCCAAGCTAGGGCTCGCCAGTTGGTTTTCTTGATACTATTTTTGGCTTAACCTAACACTTTAAAAAGCAGACTAATTGTAAAATGGATAAAACAAACGATAAAATGAAAATAAAAGGAGGTCACAAACAATCACGGGTGTTACCGGAGTCCGCCTAATGGAAGAAGACGCTTCCGGGTAGATCGTGGTGCTGCTCCCTTGCTGGAGCATGAGCCGCATTCCTGTCAGCATCGCAGTTTGGTTTCCTGGGGAAGTTGCACAGTCCTAAATCTTGGTGCGCTGTTCTCCGGTGTTTGGTTTGAAGGATGTGGGCTGTGTTAGGGTCTGCCTTTGCTTTGGTTTATATATTTCAGCCATTTTCTGCCAAGCCGAAAGCCAAGTGTGTGGTAAAATGGCAATTTCAGAGCCCGAAATTTTTCGGAGGAGCCATCTTGCTCGAATAGGTATTCTCTTGAAACCTTGATGAAAAGGTGAAAGAAATTTCGAAGACATGGCAGAATGTCGTGTAAAATAAAGGCTGAAAAATAGAGGAGGAGGCTGAAGCCCCCTAAGCTGAACAGTATGTGGTTCACTTAGGGGGTGGGACTTATATCCGGGGAAAGCCCGTTCGCCTCAGCAGAGGACCTTGTTCCCGAAAAAAGGTGTTCGGGGGTCCTATATTTGGTAATAGAGCCCGGCATCCTTCAAAAAACAAAAGAGAGCTGCCATTCTGGCTTCGTCGTCGCCTAGAGCTTCTCTAATGCTGCCTGGGATCCCATAAAGTTCCCTAGGGAATTCGTATTTAGGGCATCTACAGGTGAAATGCTCCACGTTGTTCCTGACTCCACACAGGTTACATTGAGTCGGATAGGGCCTCCACCAAAGTTCTGGTAGACCCTTGTATGGCCGGTTCGTAATCTCGATATGATCTCCTGCCCTTTCGGAGAAGTCAGTTCCCTCCATGGGCCAGTAGAGCCTTAAATCTTCCTCAGACGACACTTTTTAACGTCAACTAGCGGAACGCAGCGGGTGTAGGGAAAACCTTCGTGCCCAACGCTTGCTAGGACATCGGCTTCTACGTTTCTCCTGATGCCACAATGGCCAGGGATCCAGGCAAGACAAGTGTTTGGTGCCACAGCCACCAGTATTCCTTAAATCTAAGGGTGTGTAGGAGTGTCGCTCTGGAGAGCAGCGACGACGCTAGCAGAATCTCTAAGATTGCGACCGGTTTGTTGGCTGCGACGAAGATGGCAGCAGCTTCAGCCGAGAAGATGCTGCATTGACTAGTTAAACTATCCGATTTATTTAAACCGGGACTGGAATCTCCCAACCCGACACCGCGGCTGGAGACTGAACCATCGGTGTACCGGATTTCGTGGTTCTGGAATCGTGTTCCCAACAGATCTAGAAACGATCTTCTCAACTCGTCTGTATTTTCCCCGCTTTTAAACCGGGTGGCTATGGTGTAGTCGACCCTGGCAGGAGGCATTAGCCAGCTTTTTGCTCCGTGCCAGTGGACCCTCGCCACTGGGGGGAGACTGGTGCCGGCCACGTTTCGCAAGATCCGGTCAGCCTCGTCGAGGAGAGGGATCTTGCACTCCCCTGAAGTGGCAGTCGCAAAAGAAGCGGCTTTTCTGCAGATAACCATTAGGACGCGGTGTCAAAAGGGGAGGATAGCCGCGTCAACTCAAGCGGCTTCTGCTGGCCTGGAATAATTGTTGAAAACCGCGGAGAGGACGGTCAATAAATCGCTCCGCGCAGACCTGTTTAGCTCCAGGCCGTAGCACAGTGACGGAACCAAGTCAACCCTTAGCCTGGTGTGCCTGTTGTTGGTCATATGTTTTTTGGTCAGGGTTTTCATCAGACTGATCCGGGACTTACCTTAACAGCCCGGAAGTGTGGAACGAAGGTCAATCGGCGATCGATGTCCACTCTAAGGACGCGAACGATTTTCCTGTTCGGGATGGGATCATGGCCGAGTCTGATGGAAGGTCCGGTAAGTTGGTGACGACTCTGGCAATCGTGACCCCTAATGTATTTTCCGGCGTTCATAATAAACCCGATGGAAGCTGCCCAACGGTGAACGGCACTAACCGTTGCCTGTGTCCTTATTCTGGTTCTTCCAGGAGTATCACCCATCACGACCAGGAGAATGTCGTCAACGTAGACGAAGAGATGAACATTCGCCGGTAGGACGCCGAAGACCTCGTTCATTGCGACCAAAAAAAGGGTGACCGCAAGAGCCGACCCTTGGGGGACACCGATCTCCTCGGCGAATTCTCTAGACGCAGTTCCGCCAACCAGAAACGTGAAGGTCTGTCCGGTGAGGAAGTTTTTTATAAAGGCAAGCATCCCAAGTAACATTCATACTGCTCTTTGGCATTCGATGTTATTTATTATGGTTTTATTATGGCAATAGGCTTGCTCTCCAGTTTTGATAAAGCATTTATTACACCTGAATTATGATCCATCTTCAAGCTGTTGTCAAAACCTTTTGTGACAGGTTATTAATTCCGAATACTATGAACTTTTAAATAGGAATTTATTAGGGCAGTCCATGCTTTGATTAAACCTGCCGTGCAAATACCATTAAAACTCCTTGATGTTCATTTTATTTGTCATGATGAAATACTTCTTAAAATAGTTTTGTTACTATAAAAGTTACCTTCGGCTTTAAATCAGATCAATTGGCACTTGTGCTTGCTACATAAAGGGTCTTATAAAATACAAACACTGCAGCTCTGAAAAAATCAGAACCAAAAAAGTGGGAAAGTAAAGTCGAGTAGTAAGAGCTGAATCCTTCATTATTAAAAAAATTGCTCTGAAACATCACCACGCTGCTTGCTTACTCATAATATGCATCCTAACCAATTTTCAGCTATATAAATCAACTTGATATCGAAATATTCATTTCCGAAATCACGAGGTAACAAACTTTAAATAATACAACATAGAGGAAAAACACCGCGTAGACCCGCTCCAGACGCTAAAAAAGTTTCACTTTTCTACTTTTCTAACAGTGTCACGGAAACGTTTTTTGATGTGTCCGACTGATAAAGCGCCGTCACCACTAGTTCAGTACTTCATGTTTTACTTACGTGTATTAAATGGTCGATTGTGTTCAATCCAAATTCTATCCATGCCCTGTGATTTTCTTTCGTTTAGTAAACATGAACTGTCAAATTCACTCTAGTTATGGTCACCATATATGTCGAAAAATGACAGTCAAAACAGTCATTCGAGCCTTCATACATACCATAGCTAAACATTATGATTTTATTGATAATTTCATCGAAGCAAAGCAATGTGAATAAATGGATAGCGAGAAATCATCTCGGATGCCATCGCCATATTTTTTTCACTACACATTAGGAGAGAATTTGAAACGAAAAATCTCACCTGTCATAAGACGAGTTTATACAATCCCATTGAATTCCACCAAATTGTGGAATTCAATGGGATTGTATAAACTCGTCTTATGACAGGTGAAGACATTCCACTAAAAAGCTCAAAATAATTTTCTTATCACGAAAAATCTTTTAGTACTGCATTACATTTATGATTTTATATGACCTTTTATAACCAAATCAGCTGCAAATAATAAAACAATTAAATAATACGTAATTAACAGATAAGCGCAAATTTAACAACAATTTGTTTTTCAAAAAATAATATTTAAAACGAGGTTTACTGGGAGCGCATCAGTTATATCGAAGTTTCGCACTACATGATACAATAAATCTCATTCTGCACCAAAATTTAAGCATCATACATCAAATCTGCTTTGATTATTTTTCTCGATGATTATAAATATTTCATTTCAATATTTGATTATGGCATTTATGGTTACATCTACAATAAACTTTAATTAATTTTGTTGATACTGAACGTAATTTATTATTTCATGTGAATGTTTGCATAAAGCTAGATCTAGAGATTTCCGCAGGCATCAAGATTAAGTGGCTTAGAAAAGGTTGCAAATGAGATCAACTGTCTTTTATAATGGTTTACAAATAGATTACGAAAGGTTTTGGTGCCGAATTCGTATTCATGTTTTGTCATTTTCTGATCTTTAAACCCGTCTTGCATTTACCCTTCAAAACCATTTCAAGAGTTGTCCAACTAGGCAGATACTACTCTCCAAGAGGTTTTGATGTTAGCGATTAAGAATAAAATGTCTTGACTATGGTTTTATTGTTGTAGGATTCAAATACTCTTGTAGTAAATCATAAATCTTAAAATGTTACTTGGGATGTTGCCGGTGATGCCCCATTCCTGAAGTTGTTTCCATTAGCTTCCAGCTTCTCACGGAGTCGTCGGTTAACCATTCTCCCCATGGTCTTACAGGCACACGATGTAAGGGAGATCGGTGTCTATTTGATGGGGTCTTGACCCTCCACGTTATTTTTGGAAATGGGGACTACGAGGATCTTCCTCCACTCGTCGGGGAATGTGCGGTTTTCCCAGGTGTCGTTGACGAGTTTTAGAAAGTGCGCTTTCACGTCTAGCGGGAGCCGTTTCAACATGGGATACCCCAACTCATCCGGTCCGGATGAGTTCCCGTTGCACTTAGCAAGTGCGTGGGCCAACTCACCAGCTGAAAAAGGTCGGTTCAACTGGCGTTTGGAGGGGAGAGGGTCGTCGGGAACAAAGGTGGCGTTGAGTGTCAGGATACTGGGGCAATGATTCTTTGAAATTCGGCCGGGTACTGGGAAGTAGCCACCAGGGAGACAAAGTACTCCCGAGGGTGTTGGCAACCTATGCGGGATCAGAAAGGGGCTAGTAGCCCTGGTCAAAGTGAATAGGGATCGCCCTGGATTTATCGCATTGATTCGCCTCCATAGTTCGGTGGCAGTTTGGGCAGAGTTGATGCTGTCAACGAAGTCTTCCTACTGCTTGGTCTTCGCCTCCCTGATGACTATTTTACATTACCTGTGCTTTTCTTTATAGCAGTCCAGGGCGTCTGGTCTGAGAGGGTGGTTGGCGCTGAGCTTTCTTAATGCTTTTATTTATTTATCACCAGACTAAGGCCGGAGTGGCCTGTGCTGCACATAAAAGTCTTCTCCATTCAGCTCGGTCCATGGCTGCACTTTGCCAACCACGCAGTCTGCGGAGGGTCCGCAAATCGTCCTCCACCTGATCGAGAACCATTTTCACCGGATTACTGTCCGACATTATGGCTACGTGCCCGGCCCACCGCAGTCTTCCGATTTTCGCGGTGTGAACGATGGATGGTTTTCCCAACAGCTGATGCAACTCGTGATTCATTCGCCTCCTCCACGTACCGTCCGCCATCTGCACCCCACCATAGATGGTACGCAACACTTTCCTTTAGAAAACTCCCAGTGCACGTTGGTCCTCCACGAACATCGTCCAGGTCTCGTGTCCGTAAAGAACTACCGGTCTAATAAGCGTTTTGTAGATAGTCAGTTTGGTACGGCGGCGAACTCTATTCGATCGGAGCGTCTTGCGGAGTCCAAAGTACGTACGATTTCCAGCCACTATGCGTCTTCGAATTTCTCTGCTGGTATCGTTATCGGCGGTCACCAGTGATCCCAAGTACACGAATTCTTCAACCACCTCGATTTCGTCACCACCGATAGAAACTCGTGGTGGGTGGCTTCCCGATTGACCTCTCTTCAGCCTCTTCCCTATCATGTACTTCGTCTTCGACGTGTTGATGACTAGTCCAATCCGTTTAGCTAGTTTAGCTTTTAGCTTTTCAGTCTGATGTAGGCGTCCTCCATCCTCTCAAAGTTACGTGCCATGATATCAATGTCGTCGGCGAAACCATATAACTGGACGGACTTCGTGAAAATCGTACCACTCGTGTCAATACCTGCCCTTCGTATTACTCTACGTAACCCTCTACGCGTTTCGAAGGAACTCGAGAAAGCCCCTGAAACTCGAACTACGCAGATCACCCGATCCATCGTCGTCTTGATCAACCGTATCAATTTGTTCGGAAATCCGTGTTTGTGCATCCCTAGCAGCACACATGTCCCACATAGGTTCCTGCAACTCTTATGTGATCAGATTTAGTCACAACCAAGTTGCTGCAACCATTTTTGTCAGACTTGTGTTGCTCGGGATTAGCTGCCATAGCTGGTCCCGATCGATTGTATCATATGCGGCTTTGAAGTCGATAAATAGATGATGTGTGAACACGTTGTATTCGCGGCATTCTTGCAATACTTGACGTATAGCGAACACCTGGTCTGTGGTAGAGCGTTCACCCATAAATCCCGGCTGGTACTGCCCCACGAACTCTCTTGCAATTCGTGTTAGTCGGCGGCATAAAATTTGGGAGAGTACCTTGTAGGCGGCGTTCAGCAATGTGATTGCGCGGTAGTTACTACAATCCAGCTTATCGCCCTTTTTGTAGATGGGACACACGACGCCTTCCATCCACTCTTGCGGCAGAACCTCATCCTCCCAAACCTTGTTATTCACCAAGTGCAGCGCTCTAGCCAGTGCGTCACCACCGTGTTAAAACAGCTCTCCTGGTAGTTGGTCAATCCCAGGGGCTTTTTTATTTTCAGCCGGCCGATCTCCTCCTGGATTTTCTGGATATTCGTAGCCGGAAGTCGTATGTCCTGTGTGTGTGCTCCTAGGTTAATTACCGTACCGCCACCGTTGTCTGCCATATCGCCATTCAGGTGCTCTTCGTAGTGCTGCCGCCACCTTTGGATCGAGCTGTGGATCACCCCACGCTCGTTTGTAAGAAGGTTCCCGTTTATGTCCTTACACATATCGGGCTGTGGCACGTAGCCCTTACGTTACTTACGTTTCAACTTCTCATAGAACTTTCGTGCGTTATTAGCGCGGTACAGTTCCTCCGTCTCTTCACGGTCTCGATCTTCCTGCTGGGGCTTTTTCCTCCAGAAAATCGAGTTTTGTCTGTTCCGCGCCCGTTTATATCGTGCATTGTTCGCCCTCGTGCAGTGTTGCAGCAATCTCGCCCATGCTGCATTCTTCTCCTCCACTAACTGCTCACATTCACTGTCATATCAGTCGTTTATCTGATCCGGAGGCATCGTGTCTAGTGCAGCGGTTGCGGTGCTTCCAATGGCGGAGCTCTCCAGCCATCTTCAAGAGACGCTGTGCCCAGTTGCTCTTCCATTGGGAGTGCTACTTCCAGCTGCTGCGGGTAGTCTTGGGCTAGTCTAAAGTCTTGTAGCCGCCCAATGTTTAGCCGCGGCGGATGACTCCAACGCGTGTTGTACACCGTCGAGAGTTTTGAGCGCAGGCATACTGCAACGAGGTAGTGGTCGGATTCAATATTCGCACTGCGGTAAGTGCGGACATTCGTGATATCGGAGAAGAATTTACCGTCGATTAGAACGTGATCGATTTGGTTTTCCGTTTCTTGGTTAGGTGATCTCCATGTGGCCTTGTGGATATTTTTGCGGGGAAAGAAGGTGCTTCGGACTACCATTCCGCGGGAGGCTGCGAAGTTTATGCATCGTTGGCCGTTGTCATTCGATACGGTGTGCAGACTATCCGGTCCGATGACCGGTCTATACATTTCCTCCCTTCCTACCTGAGCGTTCATGTCACCGATGACGATTTTGACGTCCCGCAGTGGGCATCCATCGTATGTCTGCTCCAGCTGTGCATATAACGCTTCTTTCTCGTCGTCGGGTCTCCCTTCGTGTGGGCAGTGCACGTTGATGATGCTATAGTTGAAGAATCGGCCTTTTATTTTCAGCTTGCACATCCTTGCGTTGATTGGCTGCCACCCAATTACACGTTGGCGCATCTTACCCAGCACTATGAATCCGGTTCTCAGATCGTTGGTGGAGCCACAGCTTTGGTGGAAGATAGCCGCTCGATGCCCACTTTTTCCACACTTTCTGTCCTGTCCAGCAGCTTTCCTACAGCGCCACGACGTCGAAGTGTCGGGGATGTAATTCATCGTAGATCATCCTGTCGCAACCTGCGAAACCTAGCGACTTGCAGTTCCATGTTCCAAGCTTCCAATCGTGATCCTGTATTCGTTGCCTGGGTCTTTGCCGATTATATCGAGTCGCATTATCTCTTATATTGTTCGTAATGATTGGCTTTCCAGGCGGCTTATTGGGCCTGCGCACACCTTCTGTCTCATCGGAGGCCGTCGTGTCAGGGCTGTTTAGCGTCCCACCTAACACCAGGACTTGGGCTTGTGCGCTTTGAGCGGCACACGGTCGCTTTGGTGGGGCCTACTTGCGGATACATGCAGCTTTTTATAGAGGTTTACCAGGGCCCACTGTCAAACCCCACCACATCCTAGGCAGGCGCCACAACTCGCAGATGGCCTGAAGAGGGATCGTCAAGCCCTTGGACATAGTCCCTGCTGCCCTGGTTTTCTTAATGCACGTAAAGCCAGACGTAAGCTTTGACAGCGTTTTTCTACTGAAAACATCCAGTTATTTTTTTTATTTGTCACCATTAATTACTTCAAAAATCTCCCGATAATTTATTATTGGCTCTCTTTGGGAATCCCTCTGGCAATTTCATCTGACTTCCTCAGTAAGTGTCTCTAGTTTAGAATGGATTCTCACTAGTATTTTTAACAACGCTGCATAGTAGACCCGGTCGCTTTTATTTTTTAACTACTTTTATGATGTGCTTCAAATATAAATATTGACAAGAAAAGTGATAGATGTAGTCAAGTCTAGTTATCACTTCCCTGGATTTTTTCACGAATTGACTTCTTAAGAAGCCTTCATGAATTTTGGTGATGGTAATTTTTCCGAAATTGCATTTTGAATTCTTCACAGAATACCTCTCACAAATACTTAGATAAATTCATTGTAATCTTTTTAGAATACACTTCCAGATTTTTTCTGAGACTTATCCTAAAATATTTCCGAATTGAAATCCAAAGAAATGCCTAAAAAAGTTCAGAAGATTGCGTTCAATTACGCTAGCTTAGAACCACCGTTTCGGCGCTGTACAAAAAGCGGGTCTGTGCTATATCCTTAAAACACTTAAATGGTATTTTCAGACGATCAAGGGTCGCATCGAGTTGGGTGTATTCTCCGTCCTTATCGGGCAGTATAAATAACACTGAAGCAGGCAACCACCCAGAAAAGTGAAAATCGTGGGTCATGTCAAAAGTACGCGAAAGTATTCAAAAATAAATGAGAAAATTTATTATGGATAATTGAAGGCTGTATAAAAAGGCTGTAAATAAAATCCAATGAGATTTAAAACCACTTCTACAACCAAACATTTACCAACGTTGAAGCATGATAACAGAACATCACCGTGCGTGTTGGTCTCTATGTAGTCGGAATCGTAAAACCGCTGAAGTGCTCTTAATTTCAGTCAATTTGTTTTACGATCAACAAATCCAGTGGAGTCCCCAGTCGAATATCTACTGGCTGGACTGGTTAGAAATCGGGCAGCCGAACATCCGAATTTGATTACATATCTACACGCATACATGCGGAAGGAAGTTCAGGCTAACAATGTTTGTAATCAACATCTATTGCGATATCGCTTTACCAAGAACGATGCGATGGATGGGCGTAGAGATACTTGCCGTAGGACGTGGCTCGTGTTTTATGGTTCCGATTAAATACCAATCACGAATTTGATGTGAATTCCGTGCCAATCGTTAAACGGAGCGAGAGAAAATGAGTGACGGTGTGTGTTCCATGATTGTTTGAAATGGAGAACTGCCGGTGGGTAGACGCTGTTGATTTTTAGAAAGATTACTATCTAAAAGATGATTTGAATGAACACAATACAAATTGAAACAGAAATATGTTTGAAAAAAAAAAGTTTCTGATTGGGTTTTGTGCTTCTTAAATAAGCTGAATACTTGAAATCAGCAGTCCTAAGCGATTTTTCCTACGAATGATAAAAGTACGCATTGCTAAACCATATAAGGCGCAAGGCAGCTGAAATCAGAAATCTATGCAAAAATCTATTATTTGAAAATTACCCAAATAAATTGCTTTTAGTCGCATAAAATACACCTGCAAACAACAGCCCAAGTGCGACCTGTCAAAAACATATAATCCAAAATGTGCACTGTGCTTTGTGCTGGATCGATGACATAAATTGAATTATTTTCCGGAGAACTTTGTAGGTACGAAAGTTGAACGTTCAAACAAATTCACTCAATAGCTATTACGCGTTCGGATCCAAATTGAAAACACCCACCGCCGCACCCCAGAGGAACCATTCTCCCTGGGGGGGCCTTGCAGGTTGTCCCGGTGACGATGGAAATCACGCTGCCTGCTGGGAGGCACGCAGAGGGTGGCGCGGCAGGCGGCAAGGCCAATCACCCGTGCTGACTAACGAACAACCGTTCCAGCAAAGCGTCAGAGCCGAGCTGATGTAAACAATGATGGAAATCGATCCCCACCGTGTGCCCTTGGATTCCCTTGTGTTTATGAGCAAACACCGCGGATGGCTTTCGAGGAAAAAAATAAAATACGGAGCTCCGCAAATTCCCATCTCAACTGCTCATAACTGCGCTGCTATCTAATTTGATTCCAGTTAAGAACAATAGGACAATTATATATTTAAAAATGGTTAAAACTGCAAGTCTATTTTTTTTATTATTATTACATATGTATTTGTTTTCGTATTTACCTTGACTACATAGATCATAGCTGCGATGTCTTGGCGGATTCTAATCCAGCCTTTGGTAACAAATTTCGTCTCCGCACTTTCGTAATGTGTGGCCGAACATTTACGTTCTCGATTTTTTTTTCTTGAAATCTGCTTTGGTGCGTCAATGGTGCTCAGCATTCGAGATCCAGTTGTAGGCCCTCAAGCCCAAACTTTAAAACGTAGACTTCGGTTCATTCACAAATGCAGCCTTCTTGATTCGTGCTCGTATACCGATTTGAGCCCCGCCATCCGAGGCTAGCTGGCTACCAAGATGTTAAAAGTTTTCGAACTGCTTGCCCGTCTACTGTAATGCTTGTTCGTGTTTACATCTAATGATTTGGTCTATCAAAATCTACTCAACTTTGACCACTTCCAGCCCAGTTTTCTTTTCATGGGAAGCTACCTAACCTACTTTTCAAAAACACAACGATTGATCGAAACCGAATAGAAACCAAATTTGAATAAACAAAGGCTTTGGATTTCATCTGCTGTTCTACCCACTTCATGTAAACAATAATGTGCTCCCCTTCATTGCGTAGCTTCTATAACCTGTGTCTTACCCCACTCTGCTTCAGACCTAAATGCAGCAGCGAACGGGAATTCCCTACCCGGTATGGATTGCAGTCTAATTTAGTGCGTTTTGGAAGTGAACAAAACAACGACTCAATGTTTCCATATTATTAACCGAAGGTTTTCAAAGTTTGAATAATGAACGCTACATAACATATTAATGAAATAGAGATGTCGAACAGCCGTTCTGTTGAAGCAATTTTCAAGAATAAAGGCTTCCCAAACACGCGATGTGACACCGACGCGATTCTATCGCTTATTACTGCGATTCTCGCCATTGGTATGGAAACGCAATGGAACGTTGCATACAGCGACCCAACAAAGAATCGCTGTGACTGTTGTATTATTATTATTTATTCAGACTAAGGCCGAAGGGCCTGTGCGGTATAGAGTCTTCCATTCGGCTCGGTCCATGGCTACACGTCGCCAACCACGCAGTCTGGAGGGTCCGTCATCTTCCACCTGATCGATCCACCTTGCCGCTGCGCACCTCGCCTCTGTGCCGTCGGATCGTTGTCGAGAACCATTTTCACGGTTACTGTCCGACATTCTGGCTACGTGCCCGGCCATCGCAGTCGTCCGATTTTCGCGTGTGAACGATGGATGGTTCTCCCAACAGCTGATGCAACTCGTGGTCATTCGCCTCCACGTACCGTCCGCCATCTGCACCCCCATCAGATGGTACGCAGCACTTTCCTTTCGAAAACCTGCGCGTTGGTCCTCCACGAGCATCGTCCAGGCCGTGTCCGTAGAGACTACCGGCTAATTAGCGTTTTGTAGATTGTCAGTGGTACGGCGACGAACTCTATTCGATCGGAGCGTCTTGCGGAGTCCAAAGTACGTACGGTTTCCGCCACTATGCGTCTCGAATTTCTCTGCTGGTGTCATTTTCGGCGTCACCAGTACAGTACACAAATTTCTACCAATCGATTTCGTCACCACCGATGCAAACTCGCGGTGGGTGGCTCATTGTCTTCGAACCTCTTCCTATCATGTACTTCGTCTTCGACGTGTTGATGACTAGTCCGATCCGCTTAGCTCTTCAGTCTCGATGTAGCCTCCATCTTCTCAAAGTTACGTGCCATAATATCAATGTCGTCGGCGAAACCAAATACTGGACGGACTTATTGAAAATTGTACCACTCGTGTTAATCCCTGCCTTCGTATTACACCTTCAAAGCGATGTTGAATAGCAACACGAAAGACCATCACCTTGCCGTAACCTCTGCGGGTTCGAAGGGACTCGAGAAGCCCTGAAACTCGAACTACGCACATCACCCGATCCATCGTCGCTTTGATCAACCGTGTCATTTATCCGGAAACCGTGTTCGTGTGCTAAGGCCATAGCTGGTCCGATCGATCATCATAGCGGCTTTGAAGTCGATGAATAGATGATGTGTGGGCACGTTGTATTCGGCATTTCTGCAATCTGGCGAATGGCAACACCTGGTCCGTGGTGGAGGTTCACCCATAAAACCGCCTGGTACCCCCACGAACTCCCTTGCAGTTGGTACGGACGGCATAAAATTTGGAGAGACCTTGTAGGCGGCGTTCAGCAATGTGATTGCGCGGTAGTTCTACAATCCAGCTTATCGCCCTTTTGAGATGGGACACACGACACCTTCCATCCACTCCTGCGGCAAAACTCCTCCTCCCAAATCTTGGTAATACCCAGTGCAGCGCTCTAGCCAGTGCCTCACCACCGTGTTTAAAAGCTCTCCTGGTAGTTGGTCAACCCCAGGGGCTTTGTTGTTCTGAGCCATCCTCCGGATTTCCTGGACCCGAATAATGTCCGCGCGCGTTCTCCCAGGTCCACACCATACCGCCATCTTCGTCTGCCACATCGCCATTCAGGTGTTCTTCCTAGTGCTGCGCCACCTTTGGATCACCTCACGCTCGTTGTAAGAAGGTTCCCGTTTATGTCCTTACATATCGGGCTGTGGCACCTGGCCCTTACGTGAACGGTTTTACTTCTCAAGAACTTTCGTGGTTATTAGCGCGGTACAGTTGCTCCGTTTCTTCACGGTCTCGATCTTCCTGCTGGGCTTTTCCTCCGGATCGAGTTTGCTGTTCCGCGCCTGTTTATATCGTGCCTCGTTCGCCCTCGCGGTGTTGCAGCAACTCGCCCATGCTGTTCTTTCTCCCACTAACTGCTCACATTCGCCGTCATACCAGTCGTTTCTTCTGATCGGGGACCTAGTGCAGCGGTTGGTGCCTCAATGGCGGATCGAATATCTCCAGCCATCTTCAAGAGACGCCTGTTGCTCTTCCGTTGGGTGCCACTTCCAGCGTGCCCACGGTCTACCATCTTGTAGCCGCCCAATGTTAGCGGGTCTGATTTCGACGCGTTGTACACGTCAGAGTTGAGCGCAGGCATACTGCAACGAGGTAGTGGTCGGATTCAATATTCGCACTGCGGTAAGTGCGGTACGGAGTAGATTTACCGTCGATTAGAACGTGGTCGATTTGGTTTTCCGTTTCTGGGTGATTCCATGTGGCCTTGTGGATATTTTGCGGGAAAGAAGGTGCTTCGGACCACTTCCGCGGGAGGCTGCGAAGTTTATGCATCGTTGGCCGTTGCTTCACGATACGGTGTGTAGACCATCCGGTCCGATGACCGGTCATTCCTTTCCTACCTGGCGTTCATGTCACCGATGACGATTTTTACGTCCCGCAGTGGGCATCCATCGTATGTCTGCTTCAGCTGTGTGAACGCTTCTTTCTCGTCGTCGGGTCTCCTTCGTGGGCAGTGCACGTTGATGATGCTATAGGAAGAAACCTTTATCCCGCTTGCACATCCTTGCGTTGATTGGCTGCCACCAATCACGCGTTGCATCTACCCAGCACTATGAAGCCGGTTCCAGCTCGTTGGTGGTGCACAGCTTTGGTAGAAGGTAGCCGCCTGAGCCCGCTTTTCCACACTTTCTGTCCTGTCCAGCAAATCTCCTGCAGCCACGACGTCGTAGTTGGGATGTAATTCATCGTAGATCATCCTGTCGCAACCTGCGAAACCTAGCGACTTGGTTCTCGTTCCAAGCTTCCAATCGTGATCCCGTATTCGTCGCCTAGGTCTTTGCGATTATATCGAGTCGCATTATCTCTATATTGTTCGTAATATGATTTTCTAGGCGGCTTATTGGGCCTGCGCAACCTCCTGTCTCGTCGGAGGCCGTCGGTCAGGGCTGTTTAGCGTCCCACCAAACCAGGATTCTGGCTTGTGCGCTTTGAGCGGCACACGGTCGCTTTGGGGAGCCCTTGCGGATCATGCAGCTTTTATAGAGGTTTAACAGGCCCACTGTCAAACCCCACCACATCCTAGGCAAGCCCCACAACTCGCAGATGGCCTGGGGAGGGATCGTCAAGCCCTTGGACATAGTCCCTGCTCCTGCCGACTGTTGTAGGGGAGCCTTAAAGATCTGGCACCCCCATCCTACCCATACGTTTGACAATAGCCAACATCTTTGAGTTTCCCATTTTCGGTTGAATTTGCTCATGGCAATTCATTTTGTAAACAAACCCCTAATCCGAGTTGATTTTTTCCAAATAGACGTAATTATTTTTTTCTTCTTCCGATAATCAGGAAAGTATGAATACGAGGTATATTTAAACAAGAATATTGATGCATTTAATAAATTTTCATATTTCGATCAGTACCAAGCGCTCTACTTGCCAAAATATCATGATATTTAAAACATATTTTCAATGGCAGGTTTCGACGACCTGATTACGCGTGTTAAATTAATCGATAATTTTGATGCTGGAATCAGAACATGAGCGTTTCTGCAGACCCTGATTTGAAAGCTTGACACCATCCACATGACATGCACTCACACATGAAGCCGCATGGTTGCTTACCGTGGTACTGGAAAAATCAAAGACTTTCCGTATCCCCATAACGGCTTGCCCGACGCCTCTAAGTGTTAGTTGGTTATGTAAAATATTCCTTTTCATGAAAAACGATTGCCACTGAACATGAAATAGTGTTAAATATCTTGTGTGCATATGCACAGCATATGTCTGAAATGGACAAATTGATATGAAATTTCGAAAAAGAATCCACGTCTTGGAGGACTCGAACCTCAACCTCCTACTCTCTAGATAGGCGTGATAACCCCTACACTGTGGGCTGGATACAATAGTAAAGCATGTGAGATTGGACAAATCAAGCATCCGAAAGATATTCAATTTGCAAAAAGAGAGCTAACGCGGTGGAGGTTGGTACTGACTTGATGGTTTTGCAAACGTGACCTTTAAGTTCTTGTTGTGTAGGGGTTATCACGCCATCTAGAGAGGAGGTTGAGGGTCTGAGTCCCTCCAAGACACGTGGATTCTTTTTCGCAAATTTCCATCAATTTGTCCATTTTGAAACATATGCTAATGCACAGCCAAGATATTTAACAAAAAATGGTTTCTTACGGTCGAGTTGCCGAATAATATGCAATTAATGTAGTGGATTACGGTTACGATTGATTGCAAAACAAATGTAAATAAACTATTTAATGAATGAAAAATCATCGAGTAATCACAATTTGAAAAGTTGTTTGCTACCAATCATTTACCTACCTGGAGATATGCATCATTTGTTTCCATCTCTATCGCAATACCAGCACCATAGCAAATCGTTTCACGACAGCAGAATCAGTGCCCAGACAATCCTTCCCTGCTCCTATATCGGCCAGAGTTCTGGTTTAATCACGGCTTGAAATTCATAACGATCGAAATGAGAATGGGAAGCTGTTAGCAAATAAACAGACAATTGATACATGTGAAATCTCTGAATAACAAAACATGTGCTCTGTCGAATGGAGAATCAAATTTCATTCGTCTAGCAAAGCATGTTTGTTGGCGAGCTGTATCATAACCGAGCAGAACCGTAGTTACGGGTAAGGGTTAAGTTTCGTCCCAGCAGACACGCAGACAGCACCAACCGAAAGACGCTTATTGTACTAACGTTAGGAATAAATAATCATCACTTTATAATAATTAATTATTTGCGAAAATACCATATTACTAATATTCATCTTGCATCTACGCCCATTATAAAAGTATCGTGAAACTTCTTAGTGTGTAATTATCGATTTAAACACTGGAGAAGCTTTCAAATAGGAACCGAAATATATATCTATTGATATGCATATATTCAAATAGTATAAGATAAGTAAAAAATGAATATTTTGAATTCATAATCTTCACTAAATACTTTAAAATTATCACGTGAGTTATGAAACTCCCATTAATGTCAACGATGGACAACTGCGTATAAAATAAAGCGGAGGCGCATTATTGTGCTGCCAGACGTCGGATCCGATACAGAGCAGTCCTCAGGAACGTTGGTCTGGTAAACGAACGACCGAAAAGTAATTCGAGCGGAAAAATCGCATAACCCTATTGGCAATGAACCCATGTAGGTAAGTTCGAATGGGCAACCACGCGTGGGCACGACGTGGTTATGTCGGCTTGTTGTTTTCCGAAAGCTATTATCGAAGCTCAACGTATTTTTAAAAGAACAACATTTTCAGCATCACCGATTTACCTGTCG